>NC_049987.1:21889014-21942839 GCF_000003815.2 Branchiostoma floridae | reverse complement strand
GATCAAAAGAATCGAACAGGAGATAGACCCTTATAGCCTTGATGATGACGACCCGAACATGAATGAGGTAGAGAGGAAGAGGGCCGAAGCAATCCGAGCATTGTTTGAGACCATCGTTCAACAGCGAAATGCGTTTATTTCTGGAGTTGTAGATGAATGCATAGAGGTAATGGGCTCACCTCCTTGTAAGTACGCAATGATAGGTTTGGGTTCACAGGCCACGGGACTGGTAACCCCGTACTCCGATCTGGAATTTGCCATCTTGATAGAGAAGGAAACAGAAATAATGTGACGTACTTCCGAAACCTCACTCACTATCTGCATCTCAAAGTGATCAATCTGGGAGAGACCATTCTCCCGGCCATGGCAATTAAGTCGCTCAATGATTTCCACTCAGCCGACCCACTCGATGACTGGTTTTACGACAACGTAACACCACGTGGGTTTTCTTTAGATGGAGCCATGCCACATGCATGTAAGACTCCACTGGGCAGGGGCAACAGCGGTGGTGTAAGAAGCGAATTGATTCAAACACCAAGCAAGATGACCGACATTCTCAAAGGCGACCTTACGTTCCATTTGAAGAAAGGTTACCATCTTGCCAATACATTGGGGAATGTGTGTTTGATCACAAGAGACCAGCGTTTGGTCGATGTGTATACCGTTCTATTGTGTCAACACCTTCAAGATAATGACGGAAAACTCCCTTTGTTGATGGCTAAATCCTTACTAAGTGAGAATGCATCAACGTTTAAAGTTAAGCTTCTCACATCCAGTCTGCTGAATGTGAAGAAAGAAATTTATCGATTTTCGAGCCTTGCAGTGGCTTGTTGGGCGCTACTTCGTAAGATACAACCGACGACAATCTGGGAGACTATTCACAAGTTGAACAAGTACGGGGTAATCAATAACGAGAGCGCTCATCATCTGATTGTAATAGTCAGTATCTCAGCAGAACTAAGGTTGCGGACATACATAAACAATGGTGGTCAAGTAGAAAATATGTCAGCTTTATCAGCAATGCTGACAGATACAGAAACTGAGAAACTGCAGAAAGTATTCTACTTTATGAATACTAAACAGCTCATGAGATACTACTACACAGCAAGACCATTGAAGTATTTCATATCACAACTTGCCAATGACCCGCTATTGGAACTGCAGTCAACTCTATTTGATAAATCCGCCAGACTAGAAGCAGAGGTATACAGAAGTTTGTGTGATTACACAAAATCTAAAAAGTACCAAGAGCGTGCACTACAGAATAATCTATCTGAATATGGTGAGAACACCGCTCATCCTAGCATTGCTATGTCACTTAGTAATATGGGCTGTGCTTGTATAGACCTTGGTGATTGCAGAGAGGCCGTCAGCTATTATGAACAGGCGCTACAGATGAACCTGGATATCTATGGTGAAGGAACCGCACATCCTGATATTGCTCAGTCACTTAACAATTTAGGTGGATCCTGGACGAACCTTGGTGATCACAGGAAAGCCATCAGATGCTATGAACAGTCTCTACACATGATGCAGTGTTTCTGCGGTGGGAACACGGCAAATCCAGATATTGCAGGTGTACTCAACAACTTAGGCACCGCGTGGGGTGATCTTGGTAATTATAGAAAGGCCGTCAGCTATCAAGAACAGTCGCTGCAGATGAAGCGAGGTATTTACGGCGAGGGCACTGCACATCCTGACATTGCAGGGACACTTAACAATT
This sequence comes from Branchiostoma floridae, assembly GCF_000003815.2. Classification (NCBI taxonomy): domain Eukaryota; kingdom Metazoa; phylum Chordata; class Leptocardii; order Amphioxiformes; family Branchiostomatidae; genus Branchiostoma; species Branchiostoma floridae. Next base: position 21,941,116 of record NC_049987.1, on the reverse strand, counting down.
TGGGCGGCGCCTGTACCTACCTTGGAGATCATAGACAGGCCATCAATTATTTTGAACAATCACTACGGATTATGCGAATCATTTACGGTGAAAGCACTGTACATCCCGACATCGCTGGGGCTCTGAACAACTTAGGGTATGGCTGGATGGACCTTGGTGAATACAGAAAAGCCATGAATTATTTTAAACAGGCGCTACAAATGAGCTTAAGTATTTATGGTGAAGATAATGCACATCCTGACATCGCCCAATCTTTTAACAACATGGGTGCTGCCTGGAGTGAGCTCGGTGATTACCGAAAAGCCATCGACTATTTTGACAAGTCACTACAGGTTAAGCGAAGTACCTATGGTAAGACAACTCCCCATCCTAGCATTGCCTTGTCACTTAACAACTTGGGCGGGGCATGGAGAAAAAATGGTGATAAGAGAAAGGCCATCGGCTATTATGAACAGTCACTCAAGATGAAACGGAGCATTTATGGTACAAGTACTGCACATCCCGACATTGCCCATTCATTTAACAGCTTGGGTACCGCCTGGGGCGACCTTGGAAATCACAAAAAGTCCATCCGTTATCATGAATTGTCACTGCAAATGAAGTGGGGTATCTATGGCGACAACGCTGCACATCCCCACATTGCAACGTCACTGAACAATTTAGCTAACGCCTGGAGTAACCTTGGTAATCACAAAAAGGCTGTTAGCTATTATGAGTGGTCACTGCAGATGATGTGGAGGATTTATGGCAAGAGTTCAGCGCACCCTGACATTGCCGCCTTGCTGAACAACTTAGGTATCTGTTGGATGACACTCGGCGATCACAGAACGGCCTATAGCTATTATAAAAAGTTACAACAGATGATGACGAGTATCTACGGTTAAAACATTGTCGTGTAACTAAGCAGACATAAGCTAGAGAATCAGCTTGAGAAACAAGAACGAAGAAACCTGGGCAGTTGGCTATTGTGTCAGACCTCCTCTGCCTATAGATGGATAGTGTAGAGTTTAAACGTTTTGTGATAGACATGTTTACCCTTGACATATCCTTATGAATGTAACGTTATTTTTACTTTAGTTCAGTAGAAGTTTTATTTTATTCACTGCTAATTGGCAATCGTTAAATCAAGTAAGAAAACGAATGCCATTTCGTGTAAGGTGAACGGAATTATTTATAACAATAGGACTAGACTAAGGTTGAATTATTGTGCTTGATGTCAATTGTTGAACGTTTACAAGCTTAACATAGATCCCAAATTGAGCACAAATATTTATAGCACAAATGTCTCTGTTCATGACTTTTGATGCGGCTTTTGATGTCATTAGAGTCGAATCAAATCTATGCAAAAATGTTATTTTGGTGCCTTTTGACAAATAAACCCTAAGTAGTAGCCTGGATGTCTAATCTCCAAGCAGATCCTATGGTAGCATTAGATAGTATCAAAAGTTGGCAATGGAGTGTTAAATTTCAAAAACACGGTGCCTTTGTTGGAGGCACGTTGGATTTCGTTAGAGGCACCTTTGAGGCACGTTTTCGTTGTCTCGAGCTCCAACGTGCCTCCGCTTGGTGAGAGTGGCCTTATGATACACACCTGATGTACCGCCCATATTCTACTCTGCAGTACTTGTCTTGGCCGCTGGGAGTAGCTTTTACACACAGTGCAAGCGGTTATTAATTTTGTGTCTTTGGAAATTGACATATCGTGCAAAGGGTTCTGAACTTTTGCGGCCAATTTGATATCTATTTTGACATTTCAGTCAGTCATGTAGCGCTATAAAATTAATGTTTATAACGTTAGTTCGAATACATCTTCAAATTGTTATCATTATTTGTCTACTCAAGGAGCTTTTGTATTAGATATAAAAGCTCCTTGGTCTACTACATGTATCATTGTTTCCATAATGCCCTTAATTTCTCCCTTTTGAATGTACAGCAGTCCTTAACTTAGGGTTATTCTAAGGACTGTTACAAATTGAAAATATAGAATGGGAAGGGCAGTTTAATAGAAACATGTTGCCTCTTGATGACCTAGCAATAATCGGTCCTCAGTTTGGTATTAGGCCATAGGAAGTAAATTTTATGGATGACATCCTCATCAGACTTCAAGAATAGTGAGATAGGGCGAAAAAAACACAAGATGGGTACAAAAAAAAACAAGATGGCCTCATTTTCAAAATAGACACCATAAATGCTGTAGCAAGAACTAAAGGGACATAACAGCCAAGAAGGCATTTATTCCTGTATTCAAGACATGCACAGGTGTATTAAAAGTGACACTAGTGTGGTAGATTGGTATCACTAACAAAGTTGGCAACTATACTCATGGCTTCCATATTGGTGCCACTTTTGCAACTATCCAACTACTGTACTAGTATTTTGACTTCTACAAGTAACAACTACAGTCCTGGGTACCTCGCAAGTATCACTTCTACAAGTACAATCATCAGGCTACAACACAACATTTGCTAATTTTGGTAAGTTTCCGTCACGTCGACCGTCTCCAAAAATTCTTGTTTTTTTTCTGAAATCAGGCGAAAATTAATGAGCGCACGGATGTCATCCATAAAATTTACTTGCTGCGGCCTTAGTCTTAATCGATCTTGTTAACTTCTAAACATAGCGTATTCGATAAAAGTTGCCAAGGTAACATTTCATCATCCACATAGATGTCGCTGCCAAATTTCTCATCGAATTCCCTATAGCAACCTGTACTGAACAAACTTCCCATTTCATAGCAACGTACATGTAGACTGGACACCTCTCGACAACGATTCGCAGTGCACATGCCCTACTACTCGTGACTTCTCGCAGTGACTTGTGGGTACCAGGTGGAACCAAGATGGCGGCGGCACCGCTGCTCCCGACGCATCGGCGCTACGTGAACGGTGTTCCCGTGCCGCAGAGACAGACCCTTCGCATGAGCGAGAAGTTCATGGTGCTGCTGATTGTCGCTGCCTTTCTCTTCGTCCTCGTGGGCGCCATGTTTTTCCTTCCCGAGTTCCGCGAAAAGGTGGTGGGGCCCGGCGAACCCGGGGACATTTTCCGGCCGCAGCCGCCGGCTTCGCCTCCGGTGGAGGGACTCAAGTTCCACCAGCACGACTTCGACCCCGTCGAGAACGTCGCCAGAGACGTGGTGGACTCTCCCAAGTCCCGAGGGAAACAGGAGCTCGAAATCGAGCAGGAGAAGGTCCTTCAGGAGGCCAGGCAAGTCCTGAACAAGTTTGGGGACGATGACGTCAAAAACGACATAAAACAGGACAAGGCGAAGCTCCAACTGCAGAGAGAGGAGGAGGAAAAGAGGAAACAGGAAGAGAAAAATAAGGAGCTTCTTGAGGTGAACAGGGTGGACACCGGGGCTGTAGGGGTGAGCGGTGGCGAGCCTACCGACCAGGACACCAAGATGAAACGGGACAAAATAAAAGAGGTGAGTCGCACCACCGTGTACACATATCGCTACCTGTTTCAAAAAACGGATCAATTGGTCACACGCGCGCGATTGTGTTTAGTTAATTCTTTACGCAAACCGCGGCTGGTTTGTACACTACTACAAGTAACAATGGGTTTACACATCATTTGATCCCTCTAGTCCCCCTGCCACGCATCGCAAGGAAGCTGAGACGGAATGTCTCGCTTGTCTTGTCTTAAAAACATCGAAGATCCTCCTTAAGTTACACCTGTGCGTAGTGACAGTAACTCTCCCAGATCGTGTGTCTTAAATACAGGAAGTCAGACGTCTCCCCAAGACGTTTCACTAACCCTTAGCTTCCCAGCAAAAAAAAATCAACAAGAAAGTTTCAGGCTGGAAAAATTGGACATTATTGGCTGCCAACGCGGCATACGATCCTCCCAATGAGAGTCCCATATGTGTCGTAATAAATGAGCTGTTGACGGGGAGTGGGCCGCGTTAAACGTCATGGCCCATGGGAGGAACCACACCTGCTCAGATAGGTGAGAAAAAGGTCATGGACAGTAACTTACGTGTGAATGGATACTTTTGGCATGTGATTTGGCAAAAATCCCACAAGGGATACAGTACCTACATACTAGTATAGGCAAGACCAAGTTGGTGTGTCAGGTAGAGATATACATAATGTAGATATCAACAATAGAAAACAAAACAATATGACACGCAGTCACTAAGTGCTAGGTGAAAATGATGTAATTTGATTGTAATTGACAGTGGTTTGAATGGGGGGTGCTTCAATGATAGCAGAAAAAAAGGGATACCTTTAGCCTACATTGCTAGGAAAAGAGAAAGCATACATCTCTAGCCTATAGGAACTATAAAAAGCAAAACATAATTATATTACCAAAATAAATAAAATTAGTCATTGGGAATATCTGTCAAATGTGCTTTGTGGTCAGGCAAATGGTCCTTAGGGATTCCAGTAAATGAGAAGCTGGTTTGATAAATTGAGAGTGGCATTTCAGGGCTCGAAATTAATTTTTGGGATTAGTTGCACTGGTGCACCCAGCTTAAAATATTGGTGCACCAAAAACGTTTTGGGTGCAACACTTAAATTTAAGTAGAATGTCAGAAAAACCTAATTTCAAAACTTAGTTACATGCTATCAAATTCTTACCATGTACCAAGTACCATGAAAGACATTTTTATCATCTTTCTAACACTGAGATGTCAAGAATATGATGTATACTAGTATACTTTGATATTGTTAAATACATAAACCCAAGAAAATATTAGGGTGCACCCACAGAAAATAATTGGGTGCACAGTTTCAATTTTGGGTGCACCTGGGTGCACATGCACCCACTATTTTGAGCCCTGTCATGTGTACATTATAGTATTTATACAAAGAACTGTTGACTGATTGAAAGGGAAAACAATGAAAACCAAAATTGTTTTAGGGCAGGGAGGAGAGGGTAGGGGAGGGGTAGGGGAGTGGTTATATGTTTGGTGTGACCTTCTTGTTACACTGACTGAATAGGTGCCTGGTACAGGTACATGTATGTACGTAATGCTGAATGCATGTGTCTTTTATACTTAAGTTACAGGTATGCTGTATTTGTCATTCAGTATGGCACGTGTGTTTGCATGTTTATTTGTTTGAACAAAGAAATGTACTCCCGAGGATCATACATTTTGTACAAAGATACTAAGTAATATATTACATAAGAAAAAGAGACTAAACAAGGAATACAAGAAAAGATGTGTATTTTTTTTTCTTGTACTTCTGGGGCAAAATTATGTTTCTTCCTGTCCTCACATCCTTTGTCAAAGTTTGTGGTTTGATTCACATCACTCTTAGATTTGGAAAGATATTATATTTGCACAGTGTTCTCTCCTGGAAGAGCAGCTGTCCTTTAGTTAGCATCCTAGGTGATACTATAGATAAGGAAAGAATGCACTCCAAATAAACCATGTAAACAAAAGAAATAAAACCATGGCTATCTCCAGCTTGATTTTTTTTTTCCATCGCATGCAACACAGGTTTTCTATGTCATGACAATGTTTGCACAATGCAGCTGATTCGAAGCATCACCCCGTGACCTGAGGTCAACTATTTCAACTGGAATGAAGCTAACATGGTTTCCAAATAACGATTACTTAGCTTCTGTTTTGACTAGGAGCTTTTTTTGTGTAATTGGATAATGTCCTCTTGGTTAACCCCTCAGCAGCTAGTACTACTTACTCTGTCTGTTCGACATCAGCATGTCAATATGAAGGCCTACTGAGGGATATCCATGTTTGTAAAATGAAGCTGATAATTATAAAAAAAGTGGTCTGATTTTATGCTGTGTTTTGAATATTCTTTTCTCACCAAAGGAATAGTTTTAGTGGAAACATTTATCAGTAGATCTCTGTCTGGCCTGAGGCATGTTGTAGTAACCAATGACTGGAAAGGTGTTTACCAAACTTCCTGTCTTAGGGACCGTACGGCATTTAGCGAGGGGGGAGGGCCGGTCGCCAGGGGGGGGAGGGCCAAGCAAAAAAATATTTTGCCAGGGGGAGGGCCTAGCAAATTTTTTTTTACTTGGGGGGAGGGCCAAGCAAAAAAAAAAAATAGCTTGGTCTGCCAGCAAAATATGTCCCTTAAAATCCAAGAAACGGCGTTTCAGAGGGTCAAGATTTCAAAATTTTTCTGGACCTCTGCAAGGGATCGCCCGAGGTTGGCGCTCGGGACACAGTGAAAATGCGAAAGGGAGGGGGCGGGGCTTATGCATGACGCCCTCGAAAACCTTCTTCACGTACAGAAATGTTATTAAACTCTGTATTAGTCTGCCAGCAAAATTTACCCGTGTCTTATTGCCCTCAAAATGTAAGAAATGGCGTTTCAGAACTCGAGGGTAAATATTTGCAAATTTCCCTGGATCCCTTTTGACGTGACCGGCCTCGCGCCTTTGGTGACCGACATCGTGATAATGTGTTTGGGGGCGATTTAATTTTGTATTTCTAAATTGAAATGCTTTTAAAGTTAGCTTTGTTTGTCAGCAAAATATCTCCTCAAACTGAAGGAAATAGCTTTTAAGAGGGTCAAGATTTCAAAATTCTCCCGGACATACCTTGCGATTCTTCGTGCCTTTGGCGCCGAACATGGTGTTCGGAACGTCGTTCTCAAAAACTTGAAACCCTCGTATTTTTTTTTCAGAGAAATGTCATCTAACCAGCAAATTTTCCCATAAAAAAGCAATGCAGGAAATCGTGGCAAAAAAAGCGTGGCATTTCTAAAAGATCTCCTGCAAGTCTGCGGTCTCACGCCCGCCGGCGACCGGTCTTTAATACCCCGCCGTGGGAAAATCAGCGTCACGCGTCGGCGCCCCCCTCCCCACTACAGTTTGGAAGTCGAATCGTGCTGTCGTTTTGGTTTTCATTTTTCCCCCCGATTTACCGTAAGTTATTACCACCACAGAACCAAGAAAAAGTCCAAAATATATGTAAATTAAAAATAGTTTCCGTTTCCGTTTCCGCTTGCGGGGCGCGCGCCGCTTCGTGGCGCAAATCTACTAGAAATCCAGGTACAAATGCTTTTTAAGTGTTGTTTTAATATCAAAACAATGAAATAGCTTCTATAAAGCAAATATTTATGCCTCTATGAAGCAGATATTTATCCCTCTATTAAGCAGATATTTTGAGCCATTCTGTTTTCCTTTTTTTACTAGGGGTGAGAGATCTGCTTCTCGATGAAAATCATGAAAAAGTATGACGCAAAGGACATTTCCGAATGCGGGAGCGCAGTGTTTTATTGGCGTCTTGAATATTTTTTTTCAAAGTTGATAGGAGGGGGGAGGGCCAAGCAAAAATATTTTGTCTTGGGGGGAGGGCCTAGCAAAAAAAAATTTACCTGGGGGGAGGGCCATGCAAAAATTTTTTGACCCGACCCTCTGGCGACCGGCCCTCCCCCCTCACTAAACGCCGTACGGTCCCTTACAAGAAAAGACTTGACACTGACAGTCTTGACTTAAAGTTAAAGTTTAAAGGGCAAGTCAACATCCCAACTGGCTAGAAGATCTCAGACCTGGTTTTCATCATATGCAACATTTAGGGGCCTTAGATTATAAGTTAGATAGCTAGCTTGTACTTGTAGCTCGACATACTGAGTTTATGTGTGACCCTAAACCTACAAATCCAGTGTGGTTATGCTGAAGGCAGTTTGGTATTTGGGCTACCTGATACAAGTAATAAAGGTACACTTGCAGGGATGTAATCACATCTTATGACTTGTATTACCTGGGAGGCAAAATGTTAACGTTTTCCTAGCTGTTATATCTTCTATCATATTGCTTCTGCAGTATCTGCATAAGTTAGAATACGACAAGCTCTGAACCAACCAATTCATAATACCTTTTCCAACTTGAGGAGCTGCTTTGTGACAGAAGCAAGTTTGCCTCCTAACATCTGCTTGGAGTTAAACAAAGGCTGCGGAATCAACTGGCTATGAACCCTCCCTGCTAAGTTTAGCAGTGACAAAACAGGAATCACGTGTACAATGTATGTGCATAGGTCTATTGTTAATGTTAGCAAAGTGAAGGATACTGGTGGTATTATGATAATAATCTTTATTGAGACGCGACAAAAGTACAGCGACTTACGTAAGGTCTACATGTATAACAGCTACATACAGTACAATTTAACACACGTATATGGATATCTAAAGGTATGATGTAAACATGCCATTTTACTGTCCAGTTTGACTGTAGAAATAGACCACGTAACAAAGGGGACCAAACCTTGAGTTAGACACTGTGCATTGTTTTAAAAAAGAAAAACAACAACACACACTTAAAGTCTTAATTATATCTTTTGATCATAGGGTTGTCCATGAGACATGATTAGGTTTGGGCTAGCCTATTTCATATGCCTTGTTACAAAATGTACATCATGATGTTTTGGTTTTATCAAATTAATAATCAATTTAATTTGTCACTTTTCCTCTTCAGTATGCCCATCATAATTACTAGACTATTAGTGCATAGTTCAAGCATCATGCAGAAAGTTTTTAAAAAATGCAATTAAAAACTGTGTTTCTCCCCAAATATGTGTGATGCATTTCAGCAAACCCAGTTGAGGTAGCCGTACATTTATTATTACTACATTGTATTACATATGTCACAGTAGAGATCGCGATCGGTGTTTCTCCTAGGAGAGATCCTGATTGCGACCTCACCTAGGAGAATCGGCGATTCTACTGGATCGTGATCTCTACTGTGACATATATGTGGTGCATATTACTATTATGAATTGGTCTTATCACATCAACAGACAGTTTACAGAAACATTCTACAGTACAGTGTCTGTTACTCACATACACAGATGATTAGTGAGCTGCAGCTGACTTGTGTGTGGGTGTGTCCGATGTGATAAACTCTGTGTATAATCATCACCACGCAGTTATATTACTTACTGCACATGCTTTTATGGAGAGGTGCATAAACTCTGCATCAATCTCCAGCAGAGAACGCAGCCAGGAGATGCAGCTAAATTCACCTTTTTATCACCGTTTCTAATGGGAGTTGGCGAAGAGGTAGCATTTTTACCGCTATTTGTTGATTAGTGAACTGTACTAGAAAATATTTTGGATAGTAGGCAAAGAGCTTGGCTGAAGGGATAAGTGATTTTATTTGCTTATTTCTTGTGACATATATATTTTGTATGGAGGGTGTAAGCAAGTCACAGCACCTGTAATTGCAGACTGTATACAAAAGTGGTCACTTGGACAGGTTTCACTGTATTTTATTTGGATGGTCATTCATGTTATTCTTTTAAATTCTTAAAATTCCCTTTTCTCAGCCAGAGCTTTCCTCATAATTTGCCTGGGTGCCATCTTTCTTGGTTTGGGTGAAAAATTAACCAGGACGGCTTCCCTACTTCCTTCCTCAGGGGTCAGATAGAGTTCCCCTGGTGGTCTGTACTATGTACTGTAAATGCAGAAATGTTTGCGATGGTTTTATGTTCGCGGGTTTTCGTGGTGACCACTTCACCGTGAACTTAAAACCACCGCAAACACTTTTTCATACCAGTAAGAGACTACAGTGCATGGTGCTACCACGAACTTAAAACCACCATGAAAAGTCCCTTTTTCCACTACTGCGAAATTAAATCCCCACTAATTTAAATGTATCTACAGTATGTGGGTCTGTAGGCACATGTGGAGCTGGCCTATGTAGGCCCTGCTGGCAACAGTCTGGCTCCCAGGGAGAGTTGTATCAAAGGTGTGATGATAACTGCCAATCTGGATGATCAAGTTTCTTGTGAAAACATTCACTGATGTGCAATGATTATCAGCTTAGCTGTGACATGTTGACATGATGGCATCCAGGCCTAGGCTGGGCAAGGCCAATGGAATTTACAGTTTCTCAGATCCTTTTTTTTTCAGACTCAAAATGTTTGACCCAACATGATGAAAGAAAAAGATTTTAAATTGCAAAGTTTAAGACAGAGACTAAAATAACACTGTAATCATTTAGAATTCCCTATTATATTCAATGATGACTTAACATGTTAACATTAGTATAACTGTTGAACTTCAAACTTTTAAAAACACCTGATCCAAGATGGTGACTCGAACTAAAACATGTAGGTTAGCAAAGAGGTGTAAATTTAGCCGTTAGACTTTTGTCTCATCTTTCATTCAATGAAGTTTGGTCAAAAAGAGCATATTTCTTCATAGGAACGATTTGAAATCTAAAGAAAAAGTAAAGATGCACTGTTTGTTAGCAAATGTCGTCCCTTTGATATCATTGGTATCACATGTAGTATACTATTAAAACACTTTTGCCCAGCCACCTCCAGGCACCTGTGAACAATGGACATAAAGACTTGTAATTAATCTGGGAATGAATAATACATTCAGAATGAGTGGTTAGGGACAGTGTTGTGCTTTTAGGGCATACTTTGGTGACCATATACAATCCAGCCACAGACGTACCCAGGGGAATAAAGCTATAATTTAGTAGGAAGCATCGGAAAGAGTTATTACTGTGGTGTTGTAGGAAATGGTGCTAATATCATTTGCAGAGACAACAATAGATATTTCATGTCTAAGCAAAATTGCTTTGGAACAGGCTTTATACATGTATGTAATTCTTATTTTTGGACCTGTAGCTTTTTTCAAGCATTACGCTTTGAAGTGATCTATACTTGCATGTGCTGTAGTATTTTTTTTTCCAGTAGTTGTGCCTGGCTTCCTAGTATGAGAAAAAGATATAAATGTGCATTATTTTAACATTATACCTTCTATAGATTATGAGCTTAAGTAGCTTAAGTTGGATGTTCGAATACCTCCAACCCAGTGACTCAAAATTTCTTTAGCACCATGATGCCAACCATCATACACTGTAATTCATGTTTAATGTAACTGGCTCAGCATGTATATAAAAAGTCTCACATTTCATGTATCTTCTCTCAATATCAGAGCTGTCACAAGTTATAAGTACTTCCCTACACAGCCTGATCCTGCCCCAAAGGCTCAGAGAATTTCTCACTTGTTTTATTGTCTTTTTAGACTTTTATGAACTCAACAGTCAACCTGTGACAGTGTGACCTCCTTGAGGATGACTCTATATCTTCATGAATTTTAACTAAAGATAGGTAAAACATTTGGTGCATCAAGGTGTGAAGGACTGAGCATGGATTAATTTTGCTAAGTAGTTTGGGATGATGTGCTATCTGGGTGCGTGAGGTTAGGGCAATGTACAATGTAAATGTACATGTGGCACAGTTTACACATAAGAAGATAACATGCATGTGTAAAGTACTTGTGTAAAGTACATCAGTACAGGGATGATGTTTGAGATTTGGGGAAGTGCTAGCAACCCCTTAGAGCTTTTATCATCTAGGAAATCACCAAAAGACTCAGTAATGTTTCTACTAAAATCACAAAATCCACTCATTATGCATAACTTGGGACAGTTCATTTATCACTGCCATCAAAGAAATACATTAGTCAACTATGACAATTGTAATCATACTATCTTAATTCTTATAACTGATTAGTGTTGTGCACTTTAGTCTAGAAGTATTACTTTACTTTTTTTTTTTTTTTTCAACCTTTATTTAACCTTGATACATCATTCGGCCTGAGCCGTTTTTCAAGATTTCGAGACATACTATGTACAAATAGTACCGAAATGTAAAAAAAGTGTCAACTTAAGACTATAATACAGTCTCAAGTTGCATTTGAATCCGTTCAATTAGCCTTCGGGCATGATTACTTCAAATAACATATGACCAATATCTAATGATGTACTTCTAGTCCGATTGTGTCTTGAAATTTAGGGTATATATATTAAGTCAATTCCAAATGTCCATTCTCATCTGATAACACCAAGTAGAATGGGTGAGTACGATGGGAGATTACCTGTATATTGTTGATGTATGGATGCGTTGGGAAGTTGTGTATGGATGTCCCAGTTCTAGCTGCTGACTGCGCTCAATCACTGCAGTGGGTCGGCACGGTTGGTGAACTTCTATCAGATCCAGAACCGCTCGGCCAGATTCAATTGGGAACTACGTACAAAGGTGCATGAACAGGGGTCGGAACACTTGTTTCAGTTGTGGTTAACATTGCACACTGGGACTAATGGTAAATTTTGGTTGTTTAGTTTTACATCATGTAATTTATTAAACTTACAAGGCTATATAAAGACATACATGTACAGTCATCGCCATCCAACTACATGAACATTGTAGTCATAGGCTATTACAAATGCTATGGTAAGATGAAAATTAAGAATTCCAAATTCATAATTCCTGCAGAGGAACCTTATAGTCTATATGTATGAGGGTCTGTATGGGGGGTGGGGGGTTCCCAACAACACTTTTAAATACTAAAATCAGATGAAAATGTATTATGCTAAAATCAAGGAAGACAATTATGCACCATTTTTTTGCCGAGACGGGAGAAGCGGTTGTATATCCATGGATGCATGGATCGGTCACTTTAACCAAATAGCCCTTCTATACGTGCTATTGCGTAATCGAGCCAGCGTGGCCGAGCGGTCTACAGCACGGTACCTATCTTCAGTAGATCGTAGGTTCGAACCCCACTTGCTAAATTTTTTTTTGTTTTCTTTGTTAGACAAATCTCATGTAGTGTTTTTTTAATAGAAGAAAGACCAATTCAGTAATTCGATGTTTAAAAACTCTTTTTTCGTGTGATTTTGTTTAACATCCAGGCTTTTTCCAAAATACGCACCGGCCAGCTTTTTTCAGAAGCTTTCTTGTTTACTTTTGCCACAAAATGACAAATTACTTCAAGACTGCTTTCCAGATGAAGGGAAAATCAAAAATGAAAATAGGCTGTCTACGCCTACCGGTAATAGAAAATACTAGTAGTAGCATGCAGACCCTTCTGACAATGACGACCCTACTGTAGAAAACAGTCAATATTATACATGTTAGGTCCCCTTGCTTTCCAGGTCTCAGACAAATTAACCACTGTGCAAGAAAGCCCACTGTTGGGAAGGTCATGTGAAGTTTGACCTTTCCTTGTCTGATCTTCTGCCCAATTGAGTTGTTAGATAGCGGCCAGACAGACAAGTGTTTTCACTCCGCAGCAAAGATGTCATCTCTACTCGAAACCAGGTGGAGAAATTGTTAGTGGTAAAGAACTAGTCTGTTATTCAAATGCAATATTAAGTTATTTAAATTATACAATAAGTTATTCAAATACTTTATTCAATCTCTACAACTAGATAGCTAGCTGTACTTGTATTGAATTTGAATAAAATTATTTTTCTGCCTGTTTATTCTAGTGATGGGTGGCACTTGAAACTTCCGGAAGTAAATCTCTGTTTTTTTTAATCCAGTTGTGGAGATAGAATTGTATCTAAATATTGTTTACCTGATTGTGAAATCTTCATAAATGTACTACTCACTACTAGTCTGTTAGTTTGTTTGTTTTTACCTCTGGAATATAGAAAACAGAAAGATGGGGGAAGGGGGGTGAGGATGGTTAGAAAAAAAAATCACATTGGGAGCTCCAATAGATATAATGTGACACAACATTAGTTACAAATGTTCAAATCATCATCATCATATCAAAATGTTCAAATTAGTTTGCTCTATTTTGATTTGCACAATTATGTACGTGCTTAAATCAGCAATTTAAACCAAAGGGAAGTCTGTTCTTGTAGGTGGCCCAGAATTGCAAAACCAACTGTTACACCTTAGTCCTATACTAGTATGTACTCCATGCAACTGTATGAGTGTATGTACTACATGTGCCAGAAACAGTGCCAGTCCTACTAAAGTTACAGCTGCTGGGAGAAATGCTTCCTGTAAGATAAAACTGGATCAAAAGACTTGCCTTTTCCTACAGAAAGCCACAGTTGGATGTGAGAATCTGTGATGCCCCAGAGTGAATATTACTTCACATGTGATGTTGTGCCTGTACTTTGAGACCTAAATAGCTTTTCCAGCTGGGTTCTGTTGATGGGCCAAAAGATTCTTGAGGATGATTCGTGATGTGAGAAATAAACAAAAGGGCTCAGAGGAACATGTGATGATGTTTCTAATGCGAGTGACGCTTTTGTTGGACTACAACCTTGCAACATGGGATACACATGTTCAGGGATTATCATCTAAAGGGAAGGGGGCTAATCAAACTTTGCAACAAGTGTGGTATGAGTTCATTTTTTCATTGTCAATGTTTGTAATTTTAGACATAACCAACTTACTCGTTTTAGCTTTTTTTTAATGCAAGGTGCCCAACATGTAGCAATGTCTGAAAAGACATTGTAAAACACTGCATTGTTAGTGCAAAAAAAAGTAGAAAGAAAGATTTATTTATTTATTTATTTATTGATCTTTAGGGTAGTCCCTTCAGTTAACGTGGTAACTGATTTCCAAGGGAGCCCTATAACAATAATAATAACTCAAAGTACAAAAGATAAATACAAACATAGGATTGAACATAACAAAGCAATAATCCAATTCGGGTTTGTAAATCATACAAGCAACTTAGGAAAACTCAAAAGAATAACAACTCATACTTAATAACAAAAACAACTCAAGATCACAAACTCATAGGGTCATTGGACAGTCATTGCGGTCAGAGGTCAGATGTCACTGCCATTTGTCCTGATCAATCGGACTGAACATAAGAAAGAATAATCCAATTCGGATCAGTAAATCATATACGCAACTTACTAATAACAACTCATACACAATAACAACTCAACATCACAAAAATCATAAGGTAATTGAAAAGTCATTGGGATCAGAGGTCAGATGTCAGTGTTATGATATCAGAGACTGTTTAAAGGCTTTAAGAGTAGTTGCTTGTTGAAACGTGTTGTGAAAAGATTTGGATGCAGTACCAAGTTCACACACAAGGAAGCCCAAATTTGACCTTGAACTTTGCCTTCCCAACCTTCATCCATATACCGGATATCATTACAACCCTCCCAAGAGGTTCTAAACTAATGCTAACCACAAATATCCAGAGACACAAACACAAAGACAGACAGACACACCAAAGACAGGGAACTGCAAAATTCAGAAACCTACCCCGTCACAGTAAAAGTACTACTGAAACAGGCCGTAAGTCATCTCTTACTGCTCCTATGACTAACATCAATTTTTAAGGGAAGCAATTTGGCTGTACCAGCAGCAGCAGTTCCTGGTGATGGGGGGAAATCTGAAATCAATGTTTCCTGCAGCTGGTGGGGTGATTTAAATGCCTCGGACTGGAAAAATAGTGCCAACGGAACGCACGACTTTCTATTGTACCTCATACAGACAGCGTAGATGATCTTATGCTTTACCATCCTTTTTTAGATCCAAGCATAGTGTACTCTCCAAACAGAGGTTTGGCTCCGACTATTTTTGACGTGTTTATAGGCATTCTTTATATTTTGTACTGGTCAGTGGACATGAAGAAAACTGTACAAAATTGAAAGCCGGAGCTGAACCTCTGCTTGGAGAAATCATGCTCAACAGATGTGAACACATTTTAAACCTAAGCAAATGTTCATGTAATACTGACAATGACAATGACAATGATTAATAGTACTCCATTTTCACTGGAGGCTTATAGCTGAGCAGCCAAAGATTTGACAGATCGCTCAATGAATTTCTTTGAAAATTTTATTGTTTGGTGTGTTTTGATGTTTTTGAAATGATAGTATTTCAACTTTTATATCTTGCATCATATTCTAACTATGAATTCAAGGATTCCATGTTCAGAGATTGCCAACTAATGGGAAGGGGGCTACTCTATAAGCATATGTTGGGTTTGGCTCAGTATTTTATTTGTGTTTTTGCAATGTCCTATATATCTTTGAAGTGCTCTACATTTTTACTTTAAAAGCTTCTCAAGGAAAGCACTAGGAAAATTCACATACATTTAATGCTGCAAAAGTACATTTATCTTAACTCTGAGCTTGTCCACATGGACGCATAGAGATTACTAAGCATGGGTGTAAAGACTTTCCATCTGTTGATCATGTTGCACTACCTTCACAATCTCTCTATGATATCTCTCCCTCCCTCTCTCTCTCTCTCTCTCCTTCTCTCTCTCTCTTGGCTTGGCTTTGCAAACTTAGATAACATGTAACAATACTGATAGAGCTAAAAAATCATGTGGTCTCTGTAGAATCCAATTTGATAAAGCTGAAATAAATGAATCCAGGTTTTTGGAAGAATTTGAGTAACATCTTGACTTGTTTCTTGATCAGCCATGCCCGAAAGGATTTTTTTTGGGAAAAACAGCATCCATTTCATGTATTTGATTTTATCCAGAACCAGGTTGGGTAACTCTAGGATCCTCAGGGCTTGATGTTGGTCTTTTGCCAAGATGTAGAGAATCAGGGCTTTATGTGAGGATTTAGGAAGCCTGATGAGTTCCCACATGCCTTAGTCTACAGGTATGGCTGTAGACACTGCTCTGAAATCATGGTCTACAGATCTGAATTCAGTTCAACCTGTACAACTACAATACTGTACAAGTGACCACCTCTAGGTAAGGACCAGCTGGCCATTGATATACAGTCAAAGCTGTACTAGTGACCACCTCTACATCAGGACCACCTGACCATTGATACACATGTACAGTCAAACATGTACATCATGTAACCACCTCTACATAAGGGCCATCTGGCCATTGATATGAATGTACACAGTACATTCAAACATGCATAACTAACTGTAAGTGACCACTTGTTCAGAAGGCCAGGACCACCTGTTCAAGTTGCCACCTACTAGTAGCCACTGTGACCACTTGTTGGTTCACAGTTTTTGCCGTTTGCAAATTACTGTATCCTGTCTACACTATAAATATAAATGCCAGCTGTCTACAAACTGTAGATCAGATTTTCTTGGTCGCCAAATGATCTTGTGAAGTTTGAGACTGGAGATGAGCTAGGAGCTGGATTTTGTCCTAGTAAATTTTGCTGCCAAAACTTAATTCAGGAAAGAGAATTCATTGTCAAGGATTCAAGGGTGTGTATGGCATTTACATTTGGTATTTATAGAATTTAACAACGTGTGAAATTCCCCTATTGTGTATGCTGGAATATTTATAATTCTCCCAATACTCTGGTTTTGTTTTATGAATATGTAATTAAGCAGTCGGTGACACCTGCTATAATGAAAAATGAAGATTTGGGCAGACTCTGTCTAGCTTGTATGGAAAAGTGATGAAAGAAACGGCTGCAATATTCCCTGCCACTTCATGGGGAAAATTGGGGATAAAGCAGCATAATATAAGCCTAAATAATAGATGAGTTAGTCCTTACACTAGAGCGGTGGGAGAGAAGTTGATACATTTGAATGGTAATAGCGGTTGAAATCTGCCGCACTTCTAGTAACAGTAACAGTATCATGTTGTTGAGACCTTAGTGTTTTTTGTTTTATCTATGATGGTTTCATTTGCATAAATAGTAAATTGCCATGTAGGGCATAACACAACTTGTATATATACGATTTGACCTACGTACATGCATACTTTAACTCTAATAAGTGTGGTGGGATCTTTAACATGCTCGAGGTGTGGCTCAAACATGGGACCTAAGGCTTTACATTTATATTCAGTGGTTTTCTGTTACTGCTTAAGATGATTTGTAATACCATGCCTGTTTATTCGTAGGCATACATACATTTTCCTGCTATCTCAAAAATTCTTTTGCAAAGTCCAGGTGGCATTGGAGGGTATTTCATGCTTCTATGTTTTTATACACATGTGAGTTTATGACAGAAAAGAACTTCCTACTTAGGTAAGAGTTTTCATGGTGTACAATGTAAATGCCAAATAAATGCGTGGCAAAAGTTGGGCTTCCTGGTTTACTCCTTGCAAACTTCTGCTTCCTCTCTAAAAGCAGATTACATTTGTGCATATACATCTCACAAACTTTGAATGAGACATGCTGCCTTGGAGCAAGTTTGAATTCCCTGAGTTGTGTTAGTTGTGAAGTCGACCTGAACAGACTGTAATGGGATTCTACATTTTCCCACCCTCACTCTCATCCCTCTTGCTCCTCTCTGTAATTGCCATGGCCTGAAGATAATCTGTTGTATCAGTTTCTCACATCGAGCTCGTGGAAGAGCGCTCGCTCAATGTCGACTCCTGACGTCAACCGCACGGATATGAATTGGTGCCCAGAGGCCAGCCATCAACCAACTCTCACATCCAGATAAAACTTCAGCTGGGAACATATTCCACATATTTGAGAGTGTATAGTCTAGCCCTCCCAGTAGTCTGCACATCATACTAATACATAGCAGTAGAGACAATGTACATGTAGATTGAAGTTTTGCAAAAACTACTAGAAATCCTAATTTGATGCAGAAATTCTATACAAAGTGTACACAAGGGAAGCATCAGATTTTTATGACATGACAACAAGGTGCATTTCTGCAATAATTCTTATTTATCAACAGGTTAGAACTCACTGTTGAAAGCAGACTAAAGATAATACTATAAATAGGACTGGATTTGAAGCTATCTTCACCATGTCAGTGTAGCTGGCATTTGATCAATGAATGCAGATGCATTTATTCACTTATTGAAATCCTTTGTGGATGTAAAGGAGGAGCTGTTGCAGGCTCATTGATCAGGGAAAAGTTTGGAGAGTCCCGGGGGCTGTTGTTAATTCTGTTGCTAGTCAGCCGCTGACTCTCCTCTGTTCCGCTCTTGTTATTTCCTTGGACCTGTAATGGCCGAGTGGGTAGAGTGTTCTCCTTACATTCTGTAGGTCGTGAGTTCGATCCCCGGCCGAGTCATACCAAAGACTTAAAAAAAGGTATATGCTGCTTTCTCTGCTTAGCACTCAGCATTTGGGAAAGAGTATGGAAGTTGAACACACGCCACTACCAGTGGACTAGCTGTGGACCTGCTGTAGTGATTGCACAAAGTTGTGAGGTCCAGGGCTACTGAAACAGAGATGGGTGCCGCCCTATGCGCAATCAGGCGCGGGAAGGACTTTCACTTTTTTGTAAGCCCCAAACCACATGAATCGGTCCAAAATCCAGTTTCTCTGATTTTTGCCGGTGCGTAGCACCGGCTATGAGACGGGAGAAGCGGTTGTATGGATGCATGGATGGATGGATGGATGCATGAATCGGTCACTTTAACCAAATAGCCCTTCTATACGTGCTATTGCGTAATCGAGCCAGCGTGGCCGAGCGGTCTACAGCACGGTACCTATCTTCCGTAGATCGTAGGTTCGAACCCCACTTGCTAAATTTTTTGTTGTTGTTAGACAAATCTCATGTAGTGTTTTTTTAATAGAAGAAAGACCAATTCAGTAATTCGATGTTTAAAAACTCTTTTTTCGTGTGATTTTGTTTAACATCCAGGCTTTTTCCAAAATACGCACCGGCCAGCTTTTTCAGAAGCTTTCTTGTTTCAGTTCAGGTTTTCATGGACTGGTCCAACAAGGAAAAACGGCTTTGATAGTTTGAAGTAGCTGTTTGAGGATCATTGATGAGGGAAAAAGTTTGGAGAGTCCCCTGGGCTGTTGTTATCTGTTCCCAGCCAGCCGCTGACCCAGGATAGGTGCAGGGTGCCCAGGAGGGGGCTCCAGCTGAAGGCAGGCAGGCAGAGATAATCTGGAGTGTTGGTACAGGAGATCTCTATCTGTGTGGGGATTAATGAGTGGTAGAGACGCCTCTTGGCGATACAAGTTTTTCTCTGTGGACTGCCAAACTATGAACTCTCTTAATGACAAATGTTTCCATCCTATGTATACTATATAATCTTAAAGTTAAAGCCTTCGAAGCAAATGTTTTGAAGTGCTGGTACAGGAGATCCATATCTGTGTAGGGATTAATGAGCGGTAGAGACACCCCTTGGCGCTACAAGTTTTTCCTGGTGGACTGCCAAACTGTGAACTCTGTTAATGACAAATGTTTCCATCCTACGTATGCTATACAATCTTAAAGTTAAAGCCTTTGAAGCAAAAGTGTTGGTACGGGATATCTCTATCTTTGTGGGGATTAATGAGTGGTAGAGACGCCCTTCGGCACTACCACAGCTTTACTCCATAGACTGCCAAACTCTCTCCATGACAACTGTTTCCCTCCTACTATACAGTCGTTCAGTGTAATATAACCAGCTACTGCCATGCTGCATGCCTGTGAATCCGGTGCGTTACACCGAAGGGCGGTTATACCGGTTATATAGATACAGATACAGCCTTCGAAGTTCAAAACTAATGTTGGCCGCTATCTCCTGGCCCTTCTGTGCTACAAGAGCTTTTCTCTACAGACTGTCACCCTATGAACTCTCTTGATGACAACTGTTTCCGTCCCTATATGTACCTGGTACAATCTTCAAGCCTTCGAAACAAGTGTTCATTGCTATCTCCTGGCCACTTGGCGCTATAACAGATTTATTCCTCGGACTGCCAAACTATGAACTCTGTTGATGGCAACTGTTTCCCATGTACAGTCAGTCTGACTCTGACTGTACATCTTCAAGCCTTCAACACTTATGTTCAATGCTATCTCCTGGCAATTTCCATCGTCCATCAACTTGATGAACTTAGTTTGTTGCTTAGAAGTAGTCAAATGGCTTTGCATTGAAAAAAAATCCCTTAAAACACACCGGTTTTGCTGATACATATCTTTAATTCGCTGTTTGACATACAGCTTGAAAGTTCATTTGTGTAAAATTAGAGATCCTTACATTTGTGTCTGTGTGAAGATTAATGAGTAAGTAGAGAAGCCCTTCGGCACGACACACCAACTTTTCTAACTTACATTGTAGATGTATCTAACTTCCTGTATTTGTTTGAACATTCGTCTGTGTTGGTAGATATCATTATCTGTGTTTGGATTAATGAGCTTGTTTTTTTGTAGAGATGCCCTTCGGGGCTACACAGCTATAGCTAGCTTTGCATGCATGCATAGGCAGAATGCTGTATCTTGTTCAATCACATGTAATACCTAAGCCTTGCATACAGTTAATGATAATCAAAAATCTCCAACCTAAAAAACTATACCCATCAAATCTTTTATCCTTTTGGTCTGGTGCCAGACAGTCACGTAATTATTTGATTAGTTGACAATTATTTACAATGAAGGCTCCTATCTAAACAGTTTTATTGGAAGATGAGTGAAGGAAAATAATCAATTTGATGAATTAAACAACATTACCATTTTTAGTTTTATCGTGAAGCGGCCCAGACTGACTCGGTAAAATCCCTGAGTTATTACCCCAGTTTTACGGTGTTTCCCGTTCACGTGGCGCCCCGCGGACAGTAGTAACGATCGCCTGCAGATAACAGCGCAATACTGTAGATGCCAGGCTTTTAGCTAGGGCTTTATTATGGGGGTCCAAATTTCTTGGTGTGTCATGGTAAGTGATATAGACACCACTATTGTAGGGGGGTCCGGGGGCATCTACCTTCCATAGTGCAGAGTAGAAGACTGACCACAAACAACCTAGTGGCTTCCATGATCAATCAGAATTTCATGCTTGTTAGAAGATCTGCTCCCCAGTTTAAGGGCATCTAGTGTGTCCAATTTCTTAATATGTTATTTTAAGAAAAGTGCGTCCAAATGATGCCATTACGCATGCCTCAGGCTAAAAGCCCGGTAGATGCAGAAATGTTTGCGCCGGGTTTACAATGTACAAATGTATGTTCACAGTTTTTGTTTTAAATTTAACATTTTTTTAAAAATCTGTCTTCTCACCTATCTCTTGTCTAACCGCAACATGTAAGTGTTACGTATTGTATATCGTGCAGTATTGTGATGTGTGGGAGGCATCTGTTACGGTGAATACAGATCTTCGAACATTGAATACATGTTCTTAATGATTAAGAAGTGCTACATATTCAGAGGGTAAATAACGCTAGATCAGCAACAATTGACCTGTCCAGCACTGCCAAAAGTGACTGTTTTGTTCATCTGTAGCAACCCTGCCCAGTCGCTAGCAGGTGGCTGTCCACATAGGCGTCAATGTTTCCATTACTCTACAGTATATGACTAAAGCATTACCACAAACTCAAAATTACCGCAAACACATTATTTCCTCTCTACCGCAAAATTCAATCTCCGCAAACTTAAACTTTAAAGTGCATTTACAGTAGGTTCGTATGTAAGACTCACATGCAACAATGCATTCAGTGATGAGCCATTAGAACACTGCTGGCAATATGGTCGGACTGGGCTTACCAATAAAGCTGAGGTCACCCTACAAGCATAAATCATAGGAGCCATTCGTGTATGATTAATGTCTGACGGTGTTTATCTATCAGTTAGCTGAGCGTGAAACAGGCATCATAAAGAAATATGGTACTGTTATTTTTGCATTTGAACAAACTTAAAATTATCAAAAGTTGATTTAGATTTATTCATGTTAATTTAAGGTTGGAGTAAACCCATCCTGTGGCATATCTTGAAAATAATTTTATTCCATCAGAAGTGGTGTTTCTTTAGGTCTATTTTGATTATCTTTGGTGTTTTTCACACCAATGACACAATTTGACCCATAAATTGAAGAGAAAATTGTTTTTCACCCCCCTGGAAACTGGGGCATTATTGAGAACAGCCTGCTCCGCCCCTTGAGGGCAGCCCAGCTGTCCCATGGCGCGAAAACAAGAGGCGACTGGACCAATCAGGCTACGTTATGTGGATGACGACAGACCCACAGAGGATCTTCACAGCTATCTCAAGAAAGAAGAGGAATTCCCTGATTATTTGTATATAAAATAAATATATTCATTCATTCAATAAAACAAACTGTTCTGGTGTGAAGAAAAGTTTCATTCAGTAACATTCATTTTTATTTTAAATTTAATAAATTTAGTGCCCGTGCAAACTCCGATCTAGCGTCAACTGCAATGGCTTTATTTCTTCATTCTTGGATAGCAACGTAACCAACGGCTTGACTGCACTGATATGTGAACAAGTATGACAAAAGACCAGTAACGGTAGCGTTCATTTTTATTGTAATAGATTCAATGTTTTCAATCTTCACTGTAACCAAAGATAAAAGTTCCTTGCTGTAAGTAACGGCTTTCTTTCTTGGATGGCCATTACATAGTAACGTAACATTTCGGACCGACGACACGGCAAATATCTTTACACATCGAGTAGTTGAAGAATAACTTCCGACAAACATTACAACATGCAGATTGTCGATATTTTGCAAATACAATGTTGAACTTACGTAAAATATGTAACCGTCTGGGCAAACATACAAAAGCTTTAAAGTTTAGTGCTCCGACCCTTGACTACGACGAAAAATTACTCAACAATTTGCTGAATTATTCCATACCACATTCGGCCATCTCCTTTCTCGGGGCTATCTATCCCAATCAAGCCCCGCAGAAGCTAGCTGTTTTCGTCCCGACAACTGTGGAAATCGTGGGCGCACATGTGTATAATTTTTTCTCGGATCATGTGGCGGCATGGCATAACAAAGGGACGTGAGGGTCCGGCATCAAAAACAAGTCCGTATCTCCAGAAAAAACGGATAGAGTGTCTCCAAAAGGCATCAGAATAATCCTAAAGACTTGTCCTACAATACTTTGTAGGACATATCCCTGTATACGGCCGTTTTCCGGCCCAAACTTCGCCACAAAGCGCTCGGCGGGTTTCGCCTCTCACCGAGTCCGCCATCTTGGCTGCGGCATGGCCGTGACGTCATCGCGTGTTGTTGTTTATTTCGGGCTGGCAGGTTTTGCGGAGTCACCCCCGGCTTGGATTTGCAAATCGCGCCATTTCTGTTGTGCTTCTGCGTGCTGAAAGGTCAATGACCTCGCATTTTACCGGAAGTGAGCGGGGCCTATGGAATGCAGGCCAAAACCCGGCGATTTTGGCTCTTTTACGGCCCCTGAAGGGGAAATATGTTACAACTACGATAGATAAATGATTTTTGCGACGAACCCATGGTAAAACTAATCATAAAACAAGGGAAAAAGAGTCATTTTTGTGGAGTTAACCCTCAAAACTAAAGCTTCAAATTCGGCCGAAACGATGCGGTGCTATTTGAGTCCCCCAGGGCTGGGGGCATCGGGGGCAATAAAAATTCACACAAAAAAATTCGTTAAAAATCAGTATTTGGAAATCTGATAAAAAACGAATTTGTATGGCTTGCCATCACTATTATGGACATATTACAAGAGATTCCATTGACTTATCTCCAATCCCCAGCCTGTAGGTTCATTTTTTATGAAAATGGGCGTGGCCCCATAATACTTGATGACGTCATCATGACGTCATAAAAATCTGCATAAATTATCGACTTGCTATAAGACACTTTATGACAAAAACTTAGAGTCCACACTTAACTGCAACATGTATTTTTTGAACACCCCAAATGGGTTTTCCCAGACCTTAACCACACTGCACTGTCTAGGTAAAGGAAAAAAAATTTCAACCCTCAACCCTGTTATCAATTTTGCCTTTAATTCAATTATATTAATATAGTCCATTTCTCTTTTCTGTTTATAATTAGCATCTACACATTGTATACCACCTTGTAATTAGCTTTGGGGCAAGGATATGTTATCATTATTGCCATTAATCAGGATGTTTTACTAACTGATTGCTGAGACACTGGTTAAAGTTTTCACATTACAGAAAAGTATCATGAACCTATACTTTATCATATCGCAGTAAGAAAATGGCTGAAAATGGATTGAGATCTAGAATCACGAATGTAACATCCCCTGCCTTGGCGGAGTCGATAACAAAGACAGTGGCATTGACTGAAAATGGCTGAGTGCAATTTTCCCAGCCGCGGAGATGAATGTTGTCGTGGCGACCATTATTACCGACTCCTCCTGGAGGAATGGCCTGTGGAGATACGGAGCCTGGCGGGGGAGACAATCAATAGAGTCGCCGAGTCTGCAGCGGCGATGATATATCATCGCTTCCTCGTTCTGGTTAGTTAATCGCACGTCGGGAAGCGTTAGTGTCAACGACGGGAGAACCGACTTCTGTCGAACTCCAATCCCCCGGCTGATGGGTGAAAATTAGCAAGTTGGGGTCAATGTTAATGAAAATCCAATAAAGCTGAACTAAATCAGCATGCTGGTTCTCATACTAGTCATATATATTTTGCTATGTTATGCTGTATATGTATGATTATATTTGAATACAACATTAGTCAGAAACATTGGATCATGTTGGGTTGTTTATATGGGAACCCGAAAGCTGATTCGAGCATGCAAATAAAAAGTTGCCTTCATCGTGGCATCTAAGTGGTCAGGAAGGTTGAACAAGTGACCAAACACACAGAGTATATTGAAAGAGTGGCTATGATATATCATTGCTTCGTCATTCTGGTTGGTTAATGGCACGTCGGGAAGCGTTAGTGTCAACGACGGGAGAACCGACTTCTGCTGAACTCCAATCCCCCGGCTGATGGGTGAAAATTAGCAAGTTGAGGTCAATGTTAATGAAAATCCAATAAAGCTGAACTAAATCAGTATATTGGTTGTTAGACTTGGCTAAAAAATCTTCTGGAATAAACTTGTGCGTCAAAACAGAAAACCACCTGTTAAGGTGGTAGCTTACAAATTTGCTCCCTGAATATCAAAGACTTGGGTTACTTCCTGCAATCTAAAACTAAACCTGACCCTCTGTAAAAAAAACACTTTTTCTTGACATGCTATTGATAAAAATGTATTTTTGTAAGCTCCAAGTCAAAAGGACAGATTTATGTAAATTTTAACAGCAATAATGAACAACATAGGTTCCCAAACAATTAGTGGGACGGAAACATGGTCCTCCAACGTCATATACTCTTGGCATTTACTTCTGAACTGATAAGCTATTCACAAAGAGTGTCATAGAATAAACCTTGCCGTGAAAGATGAAGCTTCTTACACAGCTCTGACATGTTGTTTCCCTTGTTAAGCATGATGAGTGAACATGTCTTAGATGCAGGCACTGGAGAGTTATGGTCCGTCTTTGCCATCTTACACCTCTGACACACTGCTTCCTTTCTTAAGAATGATAAGTGAATATGTCTAAGATGCAGGCCTGTGGAAAGTTTTGGTCAGTCTCTCCATTCTTCTTATGCCCAAAAGTTAGGCTAGATTAAGGTGGCGGTTTGCTTTTCAATTTCTTCGAATAAGCCCTGTAACATCAACTATATCATAAGTCCGCCAGATGCCATAATACTGCCACACACGTAATAAAGCGATACATTTAAAGAGATGTGCCAATGCAGCATCAGTAATCCTGTGGTATATAACGCTAGTTTGCCTTTATTCACTGGGTAACCTTTATCCGTTGCATTTCACACCAGGGTATTTTGGGATATCAAGTCGACTGACAGTGGTCTCAAACCAGGTTTCAATATTTTCTGTCATCTTAGAATAAGTTAGTTGAAACTCTTCCACCTTGTAGTTGAAGTTTTGGTCCATACTTTCACAAATCTTTACTTACACGTCAATGCGTGCTTATATAGATAATCCGTTCATTTTCTAATAGGTCCTGCATCTGGCCCATCAAATTTTTTCAGGTGCGTTTTTTTCAGACTGGTCCGACAAGACAAAAAAGGTTTGTCCCGGTAAATTGTTGTGCTCTTGTAACCACTTGCAGTGAGTGACTTGCTAGTACTCTCACGACTCATAATTGTAAGTTCATTTTGATGATGTAGGTTGCACCCTGTGCCTTTGCATCAGCACAAAACTTTGCTCCATCTGAGAGTCAGACAAAAGTTTAGAGCCTGAGAGAGCCATGTACATTAACCCCATCCCTCAAGTGGCTTATACCCTGGGAAGCTGTCTGCTCAATGTTTAGGGGATTGATGACTCCCCAGTAATGGAATGTGTTCCACTGGACAGTCTGTGATGAGGCGGACCTGACAAGCTTGGGACAATTCCTAGTCCTTACTATAAAGATTGGAGGGCCTGGTATTGGTTTTCGTATGTGTGTGTGTGTTTGTGTGTGTGTGTGTGTGTGTGTGTGTGTGTGTCTGTGTTTGCAGGTTTTTGTGGTCAGCATAACTTACGAACTGTTCAGGTAGATTGCCCATGTAGTAATTGTAATGATAGTTGTTATAAAGGTAGGTGTTTGGAAAACAAAAGTCAAGGTTTGTGGCCTAGACTACTGGAAACTCAAGATTTGGGACCTTTTGCAAAGTGAAACATCTCTTAAGATACATTAGAATTTTAATAGAAATAAATAACATAAAAATGTATGGAAGGAAGCATGACTTTAATCATTTTATGTGTACAATCTCATTATTTTATAATTAGAAACTGGAAATGTGGGGTCTACAACTCTGTTGTTGTCACCCAGAGAGCAAAAACAAAGATATAATCTTACTGAAACACAAAATTGCCTCGATGCCAATACTTGGACCTGCCCATTCTGGTATAATGAATCCCTTCCTGGTGCCAGCAGGATGCATGGGGTCCCCTAAACTCATCAGGCACTGATTTATGTCTGACTAAGGGCAGCTGCCAGGCCCTTTGGGACCCTGTCAATATTTCAGGTGGCATGAGGTGTCCCTTCATCGCTTTATGGGTTAGAGAAGAGCTGAATCATTTCAATGCCTCATTTGTTGTCTATAGATCCGGCCCACCGTCATCGGTCTTCCTTCACATCCGCTGACTTCCCAGTTACTCATTTCGGCTGATTATCGACAAGTGGTGCCATGAAAAATTGATTCCAGTTTCAATCTATCTTCAGTGGAGTGCTGAGCAAGTACAGGATAAAGTCTTGAACAAAATTGGCTCCTGTAGTTTAAAAAAAGCTGCAAGGGGGCCCAAACCTAAATGTCTTACCCTCTGTCCCAAGAGCTATCTACCACTCAGAAATCAAGACCATAACATGTCCAGAATTATATATCAAAGCCGTAAGTTCTGTTGCAGTACCGTGGAAATCCGCTAGGAAGCCTATTGTCAAAATTATTGAAATTGCACCAAACCCTACTATATATTATAAGGATCCATCCAGGGCTTCTAAAGTTATGCTGTACACAAACAGACAGCACCTAAAACATATTAATTATAATCTTCTTGGTGAAATTAAAGACGACTACTTCCATTTGTAAGAAATTGAACATCCTACTGGTGCACGTATAACCATACATGTAACGCCACACCTTTTCAAAATTGCTTGGGCTTCAGGGACCGCCTGTACAAATATTTGTCCATGCTATGAATGCAAAGGAAGCTGCTGATCCAGTGATTTGAATGGGAGCTGCGGATGAAAAATTAGGTGACCAAGCGGCACTGTCAGTTTCCCCCATGGGAAGAGGAATAAAGAGGAACGTTTAGTCCTCTTTGAGTTGTGAGTCCTCAGAAGCGTGTGAAATGTTGGGAATATCATATGCTATCAGCTTGTGCAGAATGCAGGAAGGAGATAATAGTGAATGGTGGCTATGTATGATGTAGAGTTGTTTTGTATTCACTGATGTAGTGGCACTGATGCTAGTTTTGCCAATGCGAGGACAAATGATAAAGAAGTCTGACATGCTGTATAGCCCATGCTGTTCAGAATTTGTCTGAGAAATGTTCAACAGTTCATCTGAAATCAGCTTTGGTTTGATGCAGAAAAAAGATACATCCTCCAGTAGCTTGGTAAAGACACTAGTAAGTTTCTGATGAAGTCACAGTACTGCCAATGTGAGCTACTCAGGAGAAAAAGATGTTGGTTATTTGGGTTGTAGCCAGGATTGTTGGGAACAATCATTTGCCACACACTTTTGCTACAAGTATAGGAAATGTAGAATTTGCTACAGCAAGTGCTACATAATAGGAAAGTAACACAAAGGTACATGTGTATGCAATGAACCCACAGTGGATTTGGATATGCATTAATTGGGAATGAAGTAGCGATGGCATTGTTACCCTTGGGGACTGAATTAAGTCAATGAAGAGATTTGTCTGGTGAGGTACAGGTGGGAGTAGGGAATCATGAATTCACACAAAGGCATGAATAGTGAAATAGCTAGTATACAGCTTGGAAGGACAATATAGGACAGTATAGTTTGAAGCTAGGAAGGACAATCAAAACCAACCACATTCTACTCTTCAAAAGAAAGAATTGATTCCATAAATGGATTCATCACTTTCGTATTGTTTAATTATCTTAAACAGCAATTTGGAAGTAAATCTCCTTTAGCACAACCACAATTTTTTAAACAATAAAGTATTTCGGGTTGGTAAGCAATTTGAAATTATGTACAACCAGAATTTTTATGTCATTTTAGAATTGAAAAGAAAATTATTGCTCTTGGTAGCAAATGTACAGATTTGGCATACTAGATTTGAAAGTTCCCTTTGAAATATATTCATCCATTCATTCATTCATTCATATGAAGGCAGCTTGTTAAAAAACATACATTTTAACTCATGCCAGTTTGTACAGTACAGTATAGGCTTCCACCCAGGGCTCTAGTCAGCTCGAAATTTTTTTCCGTCAGCTAATTCCCATTGTCGCGAAAACACTCTTCCAGGAGTTAGAAAGACTGAACTGAGACCATGAAAAACGTTTTTTTTTAATGAGATTATTGTATGCTAAAGGGCGCTCACACACTTAGTCAACAATAATAACAATAGCAAAACAAACAGTGTGTGGCTTTTACGGCCGTGGACAGAGTCCCCAAGCCGCCTGTAGCTTCCACCAAGGATTTTTGTCCATCAAGGTATTGGTTTTAAAATGTTTCCGTCACACGCAGCAAATTTCCGTCAATTGACGGAAAAACGAACGCTGGCTAGAGCCCTGCTTCCACCAGTGTTAAGCTTACATTCTGCAGAGCTTGAATAATTCATACACTGAGCCTTGTTACTGATATGTATCTGCAGTGGATGGGCCCACGATGTTCCGATAAGCATCATCAACTCAAAGTAATGTTTAAAACCCAACACTTTGTCTTCCATTTTTGGGGCCTGCCTCTGTTTGATAGCAAAGTGCTTGGTCATGGTTAATATGACTCATGTGGGGGGTAGTAAGTAGTTTATTAGTGTGATGCTATCTATAGCTATGTGTGGGTGGGAGATGGGTGGTCGTATGTCTTCATTATAGCTCGCAAACTTGGTTCTGTAGATGACGTCTACATGG
Organism: Branchiostoma floridae; assembly: GCF_000003815.2. Lineage (NCBI taxonomy): Eukaryota > Metazoa > Chordata > Leptocardii > Amphioxiformes > Branchiostomatidae > Branchiostoma > Branchiostoma floridae. The sequence continues at coordinate 21,911,184 of NC_049987.1, read as the reverse complement.
ATGTACTAAGCCGGCATATAGATGGCCCTGTTTCCTATAGTATTACACAAACATTAACAATCTGACAAAGAGACAATATCTGAGATAAACTTAGTTTTTTTTTTCAGAAGTCATCTTTCACTAGTTTCAGATGCATTGATAAAAATTAGACATCCAGGTAATAAGATAAGCCAAAAAGCAGTTACTCAAGCAACTGATAGCATCTCCATATCCACTATCTGTCATCAGTGACACAGCTTTTAGATGACAGTTAAGTACCAAGGACATGTACAATGTAGACTTTTTCTGAGGGAACAGTGGCAAGATAAACATTAGCAGATAGACAACCATTTTTTCTCTCCAAGAAACGTGTTCTCCAATGACAGTTCAGTACCATGTTTGGACTTCCTGAAGGAGGGACAGCGGAAATAGCATAACTAACCATAGCTTACATGTAGGCAGGGTGCCCAGATGTGCATCAGAGTCTGATAGCAGATAAACAGTTAGGCTTTGTTTTATCTTGATGTTCTATCCATGATGGTTCAGCAGAAAGGACATATATGCTGTATATGTAATTGTACACCCTGACAGAAAAATGCTTCAGACTTCCCAAAGGAATGAAATCTGAGCTAGAAAACAACCTTAGTTGAGGCAACAGATGTGAAGCTTCTACTACTGATTGTGCACTTTAGTACATGTAGGACTGAGTGAGTCATTTTTGATAGAAATGCTCTGTTTAATTACAATTCACATTTCAGCACCAAGGACATGCTTAGTAGTTCACTGTACTGGAAGTGCAGGACTCAAAATACTTTTTTCTGCACACCTGCACTGGTACAGGTAACATTGAAAATTACCTGCACCAGGCAGATTTTACCTGCACCACTATGAATTTAGGAAGTATGGATCATACAGTACTACAAATTGTTCAGGAACCATTGATATTTTTTCTGTTATGTTTTATATGTGTTAAAAGTCAATGCAGCTAATAACAATCCATATACACCTACTACATCGTAGGGCATTTATGTATAAAACCCAGTACATGGACCAGTGCAGGTTAGGTGCAGGTAGACACCAGAAATACCTGCACAGCTCCAATTTTACCTGCACTAACATGCATATGCAGGTGGTATTTCAAACCCTGAAGTGGAAGGGAGACTTTTCATGTAGAAAGATTGTCATCCTCATTTTGGAAGTTGGAAGCTAACATTTTAAGGTAATATGCCTTTGTGACTTAAAATCTCTAAATTTTTTTCCAAAAACACCTGTAGAAAAATGTTATTAAGCATGGACAAGAAAACACCCATTGAAGAACAACAGCATTTTTTGTGAATGAAACAAATATGCTAAATCTCCCAGTAAAAAAGAATAGGTGAAAAAAAGACATAACATTGAAAACATTCGCTTGAAACATATGGTTAGAAATTGTTGTTACTAAAACCTTTGTGATTTAGCTCAGTCATAAGGAACTGAAAAAAAGAGTTAAAAAGTTAAAGTCCTTCCCGCGCCTGATGGCGCATAGGGTGGCACCTATCTCCGTTTCAATAGCCCTTGGGCCACACAATGCAATCTCTACAGCAGGGGGCTAGTCCACTGGTAGTGTGTGTTCAACTTCCATACTCTTTCCCGAATGCTGAGTGCTAAGCAGAGAAAGCAGCATGTACCATTTTTAAAGTCTTTGGAATGACTCAGCCGGGGATCGAACTCACGACCTACCAAATGCAAGGCCATTAGGCCATTGCACCGGAGTTAAGGAACTGAAAATCTGCAGTCCAATCAATACACTGCAGGAAACTGCAACCTCTTGCAGCCTGTCTAGGCCTGCAGGTAACGCTTGAACACCTTTAGTGTCGCACAAGTGGTTGTGTGGTCTGTGTTTAACCATTTATTGATTGTACACGAAATAACCCATAACTGTCCTGCTTATGTTGCCTATCAGATGGCAAATCAGCACCAAGGACAGTTTTGTAGTTTATTGTTGGGAAAATGATTTGGACCAAAAATGCATTCTTGATCCTTTGAAACAAAGCCAAGGGAAAATATATTGTACACAGAAATAGCTTACAATGTATATCTGTCCTCCCAGGTTTTGTGTCCCTCAAATGACAAGTAAGCACCAAGGGTTGTTTTTTTCTGTTCTTACATGAAGGGGAAAATACTAACAGGTCCATTCCAAAACCATGCTTCATTTGTAAGCATTTGTAACAAGTAAAAAGCAACAACTGGAAAAAACAAAATCCCATCTGTGAGGCTTATTGTTATATTTTGGGCTGTAGGCAATATTCACGCACCTTTAGTGCCACATGCAGTCGTGTGGTCTGTGTTTAACCATTTATTGATTGTATGGGAAATAACCCATATCTGTCCTGCTTATGTTGCCTATCAGATCATGGTAAATCAGCACCAAGGACAGTTTTGTAGTTTTTCACTGGGAAAATGATTTTGGCCAAAACATATTCATGATCTTTTGAAAAAAAGGGAAAACATATTGTATACAGAAATACCTCATATCTGTCTTCCCTACTTTCTTGTCCCACAAATAACAATTCATTACCAAGAACAGGGTTGTTTTTTTATCTTCCTACATGAAGAGATAATATTGACAGGTCCATTGTTTGTTTGAATGTGTTTGTTTATTTCCATCTCCTTTACAATATAGGTTACAATATAGGTTACAATATACTCCAAAACCATGCTTCATTTGTAAGAAGTAAAAAGCAACAACTGTGAAAAACAAAACGTATCTCTGTGGCTTACATATATTGTAATATTCGGGGCTGTAGCTGTAGGCAATATTCACGCACCTTTAGTACCACATGCAGTCGTGTGGTCGGTGTTTAACGGTTTATTGATCGTACAGGAAATAACCCATATCTGTCCAGCTTATGCTGTCTATCAGATCGCACGTCAGCACCAAAGACAGGGGGACACCATTGTATTTTTCTGGGCTACTGAATAAAAATCTTTACATTTATATTGAAAAAAAACATGTTGTAAAACAACTTAAAAAGTAAAAGCTGCATTGTGATGTGTAGTTTTCAGTTTAACTCTCTTACTGTAAATGCAGAAACTTTCGCAGTGGTTGAATGTTCGCGGTTTTCGCGATGGCTGCTTCACTGCAAACTTAAAACCACCGCAAACATTTTTCCATGGCAGTAAGAGACTACAATGCAATGCAGGCAAAAATAGAGTCAAGTCAGCACCAAGGACAGGCCTTTTTTCTTACCAAGCCTTGAGCCTTAAAGGTGAAATGGTGCCCTCGAATTTTTATATTCATACATGTGTAACTACATATCATACACCTCAAGTGTCACATAGGTGGTTACAGGGTGTGGTCGGGCGACAATCGTTTTATTGAGCAAGGAGGAAATGACCCCTAAATGTGCACCTCATGGAGCAGCAAGGTCATGCCCTGACTTGCCTCTTCCAAAGGATATGAGGGGGATTCAATTCTCATCATATCAAGTATCGGTTTTCAGTAGTAGTCTGCGATTAATGGAATTTAATGCTTTTCAGTTCAGCATTTTCACTGTGAAGCAATTTTGGGACTCCAAATTTGTATTTGCTATGCTGTTTAACAGCGGGAAAATAATTGTTTGAATTTGATAAGATATCAAATATTTCAATCTCTTGGAAATTCTTGAGGTTTTTATGGTATGTAGTAGTTTATATGTAGTTAACTTTTCAAGTGACAAGATGCTGTATTCCTTTACTGTAATTAATGCATTAAGACTTACTTTAGTTCCAAGGTGCCCTTGAATCTGGAAATTAGGAAAAATGACATTTACGAGTAAGTCCTGTGTGACCAGTGCTAGGTCACAGTTACAACTCTAATGGAAGCAATTTGCATTTTTATGACTCCTGTGCCGTAATCCAGCCAGTCTTCTGGGTAATTAAGGCCTCGTTATGTCTTAATTGTTCTTATCTTAGATGCAGTTCTCTTAAGTGTGCCTGACAATTAGAAACTGAGGCCATGCAGTGAAATAATGATCAGAATGTGCACAGATTTTGAACATTAGGCAACCATCAGCAGTTTTGATTTTTGGACCACACTACCTTCAACATTTGGCTGTTGGTATATAGTTTTGCATCACCTGAAAATACCGTTATGATGCCCAAAATTGTGGTGAATAATGAGGACCCCTATGAGTATAACCTGCTGATAAGTAATATGTCAAAATGCAAACAAATCCATCCAGAGGATCTTGAGTTATCGCTGCAAACACACAGAGACCTCCTTCTGGAGGTAACTAGTTGTAAAATGAATTCAAAATAGAGAGCAGCTTGTGAGGTTATTATTCCCTTAATTACCAGGTACATGTATATGGTGATCTCAAGCCACGCCCTAAGATTTCAGTGTTTTGATTAAGGATTTCAGCTACCATCAGGACCATAAAGTTTAACATAATTATAACTTTCTTGGGAAATGTAATAAGGTCCCTGATGGGAGCAAGAATTCCTGTGGAGGGTTTTAGTAGGCTAGCAAGTTTGACAGTAATGTGGAGACCAGCTATGTTGTATTGACCTGCTTAATGATCTGCATACCATTGGCGCACACTAGTGAAGTCTATATAGCAGTGGTGGAGAAATCTCATTGGAGATAAACTAGTAATGATACAAGAGTGAATCACATGACACATATGAACATATCTGGTATACAGAAACTCTCCTTTAATCACAGTAATTGCTATAGCAACACCTGACATTGGAATGTAACATAAGACAAGAGCTCCCACTGCATTAGCAATTTGGAAAAAAAGTCGAAAAATAAATCCCAGAATTCTTTAAACCAATTTGGTACACAATTTTCTGAAAACTGCTGCTTCTGCTTCTAATGGTTTGCAATTTCTAAATGCTTGTTCAGATTATTGCTTGTATTGCTAAACTTCAACAATTACCCAAAGAGTGTATATTTGAATATTTATGGTACACAGAAACACCAATTCTGATCACAGTAATTGCTGCAGGAGATTTTGAAGCACCACCTGCGATTCTACATCGCGGCAGCCCCTCGGCTATAACCCCCATTACTGACTTAATCCGACTGTTGCGATGTGGGCCTAACGAACGTTCAGCAGGTGGAAAATCAATGGATATAAAACCCAGATGACTTCCCTGACCCAGTGTTCTTGCCAGCCTGAATTTTTTTTCCGTCCCCTGGCTGGATTTTGAGCAGAAATCCTGTCGAGTGCTGCTGCCGCGCCCCGTGCCTGCGAAGCTGGTGTGTTACGCCGAATGGCAGTTATACCGGCTATAATTATAAAGATACAGAGTGCCAGAGTCTTCTACGTGACTTTGCTTGGAGTTTCCTGGAAAGTTTTCAAATCAAAACCCCTCTGAAATGCTATTTCCTACATTTTGAGGGACATCTGTGGCATCTGTGCTGAATTTCTTGAGATCTTTTCTTGAGTTCTGCCGCTACCAGCCCAAAGCTGCCTGGGCAGACCCTTGTAATGACTTGTCTCATTGTCAATAAAGTCAAAGTCAAAATGTCATTTGTTCCATAGCTTAACGTGCCGATTTTCCTCTGCCTCACAGGATATGGAATGAGCAAAAATTGTTTCCATCTCCAGGGCTAGAACCCAGCCCCTGACCTCCCTCCAATCTGGGCTGACATATCCAGAAATTCGGCCTCATTAATTCGTATTTATGTCTGGTCTAATTGCTTTAGTGTAGCGTAATGGGGCAGGTTGGTGACCTGGGGAAGTAACGAAGATTAAAACGTGGGAGTAATTAATCATTGACGGGACGATTCGGCACTTCATTTGTCTATATAAGATAATGAGGAGCAATCAGGGACGATACTGTCAGGGAAATGGCGCTGAATTTACGGCGTTTCATCATGAAATGTCGCCAGCATGCCACTAATGAATTGTGATGGATGTTATGATGATCGCAATAAAAGCTGTAACTTACATTAGGATGATTGGTGTGACCGTAATAAGAAATGGAAGAGGGCTTATAGCAACTCTACATTTGATCTTGCTGAGTGCAAGTACAATTTGCACCTGTATACATTTTGTGTACATGTACAGTAGTTGCCTCAGGATTGGTGATGATCACAGTAAAAGCTTGTAAGGATGATGGTGATGACTGTACGTAGTGTAATAAATGGAAAGGAGGAGGGCTTAGCAAGCCTGCATTTGATTTTGTTGAATGCAACCCGTATACATAGTTTCCACAAGTTTGACACCTGGAATTTTTTATATCAAATGTCACCGGAATATTATTATTATTGTTATTCCACTACACATGTAGGTGGTTTTGATGGATTGTATGATGATCACAGTAAAAGCTGTTAGGTGATGGTGGTAACTGAAGTACAAAGATTGATGGAAAGGAAGAGGGCTCAGCAAGCCTGCATTTGATTTTGGTGAGTGCAAGTACCTGACATACATGCATGTACATGATTGTATATAGTAATGCCACAAGTTTGACACTTGGAATTTCACTATCAAATGTCACCAGAATATTCTCATTCTTATTATTCCAGTAGGTGGTGATTGCACTGCAATCTCATTGCAACCTAAACTGGATTTCATACCCTTGACTTCATGATTGCAATATCATGTAAAATGTAAAAGTATGACAATCACCGAAACGACAACAAAAAAACATAGAGCATAAAATGTTTCGTTTTTTTCTGACATGTTTGAAATTTGTCGATCACTCTATGAAATTTCCCGTTTGCAGTACGGTCACAGCCCAATTGGAAATGCATGTAAAATGTAAGAGTATGACAGTCACTGAAATGACAACAAAACACAGTCAGAGCATAAAAGGATTGTTTTTTTTACATGTATTATGAAATTTGTTGATCACTCTGTGAAATTGCCCATTTGCAGTACGTACGGTCGCAGCCCAAGTTGAAAGACGGTATAATGAATTGTGATTGGTTGTGAAACAAAAGTGTGAAAAGCAGAAGGATCATAGTGATTACTGAAATGAAAGATGGAAAGGAGGAGGACTTAGCAACCATATATTTGATTTTGCATAATATAACTTGCACCTGGATATAATTACATAAATCTGACACATCCAAATCATTGCAAATGATGGCATGCATCGTCATTATTATGAAATGAACTGACAAGTGAAGGATGATTGCTTGCATATATGTAATTATGTGGTAGAAAGAGGCATACTTTCACAAGTACACGTTCAGCATACTGACTCATGAAAATTGTGGAATAAATCTACTAATCTATTTGTGGGGTTGTGTGTAGTAACTACAGGTACAGAACCCAGAGGTTCAGAACCAATCCAGGTATCTTGTGCCGATCTTGTGCCCTTGTGACAGGTAATTTACATGACTTTCCTCACTCTACCCAAATATGGGTAGTACCTAACTTTGGTTTGTATTTTGTAAAAGGTGATGGGAAGAGAAAGTTGGGATCCACCTTCCAATACCATGCCCCAACAAAGTGAATGAAAATCCAATGTCCTTACAGCCTTAGGAAGGCTATTGGACTACCTTTAGGTACCTTAATTCTAGAAATTTGACAAATAAGGGTTGATTCTCTAAAATTGTGTAATTTATGATGAGATGTACAAAATGTAAAGAGAGATTATCAACAGCGATCGTTGTTTTTGCAAATTGATGGTTGCATCTGAACAGAAGCTTAAAGCCTGACATGCAGAAATTGGAAAATTACGGTACAGCGTCTCTTCATAAATATCAGTTGAAGTGAATGAACCATGGCTGATGAAAGTAAATGGTGCAATTATGACTGCAATAAGAGGTGCAGACATTGAAGGTCTAATGACTCCAGCTGTCGTTTTCATGGGTCAAAACTTAGAATAACTTTGGAGTAGAAGCTTAAGTCAAGAACATCTGGGCAATGGTCTCGCCAAGAAGCTCGCATTTATCTACCGCACAATACGTACACTCACAAATCCAAACGCCTTCTCCAGCCCCCAGCAAGAACAAAGAGACGTCTGAACTTTTTTCTTCAAAGTCAATCAAACTGTATAATCAGACAGTAGATTCTATTATGTAAATTAGGTACCTGTTATGTCAGGGTTGTACATGTTTGTGTATATACACAAATAATACACAAACCTAATGTGTAAATCTGTATCTTAATTGTATCTAATTATGTCATTCAGGCTACGATTTTTGTTTGTAGACTTAATATTTGAATGACTAATTGAAGATGTTGATGTTCAAGATATCTTTACTCAGAACTGCATGTTTGAAGGCAAGTCGTGCTTAGCAATGCCCTTGTCAGTGTCTGATGGTGCTCTGGATAGTAACTAACAGCAAGTACAGTAAAAGCAAGTGATACCTGCGGCTACACTTCATCATTCTTATCTCACGCTGAGCCCCGTGCATTTGTTTCTCATCCCCAGGGACACTTAAAGTGTGTCCTTGCTCATCCCAGGTGTAAAACTAAAGTGCTTCCCCTGGACGCTCAAATCCTTTAAACTGCCTTCCCATCCCCTGTTGTAACTCCTTGCAGGACTCCAGGCATCAGTAGTAATGCTATAAATGTTTCCACTAGCTTTGCTCCCTGAGGCCAGCTTTCCTGTGTCCTTGGAATTCTAACATTTGAACAGTTATTAAAGTGGGAGGCATCTTCACCAAAGTTTGTTGTCTCTCAGACAGTCTTAGAAGTCTAGGAAGATGGATTTTGGGAATCTTTTGCCAATAAGTAGCTTTCTTGAGACTTTTTGTGTACTAGAAGCTTATGATCAGTTATTGAGTTGGAATCTGGACTGGACGGTTTGGAACTTCTCGCAGCGATGAATGACAGACTGTACTGGAAGTCAAACTTTACTTGCTGCACCTCATAGAGGATGACAAATGATGATGATGATGTGTACTAGCTATAGTCTTCTTCATACATGTCATCTGAGAAGGTAGAATAATAGTAGATTCTGCAGTAGTTGCAGAGTCCAAATTTGTAATTGGTTGTGGTATAAGGCAACAGGGAAAAGGTTCATGATGTCCATTGAATAGATTCATGTCTCTTCAACAGAAAAGGCTGGTTCATAATGCTTCAACTTTCAAGTAGAAGACAACATGCTTTGAACTCTTTGAAGTAGCAAAAATGATGAAGCCTGATTCAATTTTTATCACCTGATATGAGCCTGTAACGACAGTTCGTGTAATGTAGAGTAGGTGGAATAGGGTTGATGGAATACTAGTGGCTGAAATGTCTTTTGAAGCTCCTGGAAATTGCCATGAAGAATAGAGGCTCAGGAGGTAAATGTGGTTATAGCACTGCCTTTCCCACGTAGTGTTTGGAAAATGTATTGCATTGGGTGAGCAGAATCATGCACAATGTATTCCAGGTCTTTGAATCTGAATGGTTTGCCTGATGTTAATATGGTAGTTTCACTGCTAGTTTGGTCATTTGTGGGAAAGACTATGGGATAAAGGACATCAAATTTTGCAAAATCTGGATCAAGAGGATACGAGGGACATTATAATATAAAGGATTGGCAGCCATTTAGAAGATACAGGGCAAAACCAGTGGCTAGGCCCCTACCCTTAATAGTTTCTAGTAACTCCATGAAAAATTACAGTTACTGTAGTGTTGTTAGTTTATCTGTGAAGTGTGTGTTTGTTTGTGCTTGTGTTTCCAGATATTTTTGTTAGCAACTCTGAATGGATTGTGATAATGTGATGATGGGTATGTGATGTGTTAAGACTTTTAGATCATGGGTCTCCTGGTGGTTTTCCTTGGTACTGCAGCAGAACTTCTGATTTTGAATGTTTGTCCTGGTCCTGTGTGTGATTTCTGCTCAAAGCCAACATTTAGATATTCAAGGTTTTTCATTAATCCTGTCCACAACCAGGTAACCAAAGAGTGAAAACAAAACATGATCAGATCTTGCAAAAATTAAGAAATTGCCATGCAGAGGCCTCCCTTCAGTTGTGCATCAGGTACTTTTTAGTAAGCGACAATCAATAACCGAGGCTTGTGTCAAAGCCACCAAAACTGCCCCAAGCATCGCAATCAAGATTGGTGAGATAGAAAAACGCTCCCACAGCAATTACCACTGTCTGATTCCACCATCTTCTCCCCGACACGCAAACGGCCTCGCTGCCGGCTGCGGAATGGTTTGGCGAGCGGCTAAAGCCTTCTCCTGGTATATAATGACCTTCTGCGCAGTTTGCAGACCGTAATGCGGAGTGCGGCGCGTTTGGTAGGCTGTCCGTCTTGCCGCGTTCTAAGCCTTTTTGATGACAGTGGAGACAGTTTGAGTTGAGTCGACTGCAGAGACGGCACATTCTATTCACATTAGGGCAAACTGGGGTTTCAGAGGGAAATGGTGGGGATGAAAGTAAACTTAAGGTAGTTCTCAGTTGCCTTTATTAATGACAAGACCAGATATATTTTCAATGATGTTGGTTTGTAGAGGCCATTTATATATTTAAGCACTGTTAGGCCATACCTAGTTATTTCATTGGACATTTCGTAGCAAAAGATTTCAATTAAGCATCAGCGAACAACATGGAAAGAGAGAGCTTTGTGAAAAACTTGCTTCTGACTATATTTGTACCCTAAAAGTTGTGTGTGTATCCAGGTAGGACTTTCCCCAGATTTTTAAGTGTTTTGATATTGATATTCCCCTTCAGCATTACCTTTTTTAATCCAAAAATCAACATATTAATTGATTTGTATATAGCCTTGCACATGACTTCCTGCAGTAGGCCAACTGCCTAAGGAAGAACTTTGGCCCCATTAAATGGCCAAACTGCTTGGCAAGAGTAAACATTTGTCAGCAACTTTTTGGGCCAGTGGAAACAAGCTTAAGAATATGGGCTTTCCTAGAGATTTAGTTGAGTCTTGGTAGAGTGAACCTGTGATATTGAGTTACAAGTGTGATGTCAAACTCCAATTTAGGTCACTGCAAAATTAGTCATCTAGATTCACATGACGGTTGACTGAAATTGCCTCGCTATGAGGTAAGCCCTGAAGTAATATCAGTGTAAGGATATCTGAGTCATCAGATAGGTTTTAACATGCAAATGGCAGGTTGGTTTGGGTCTTAATTCTTATCTGTTGTCTGATCTTCGGAACTTCCTGACAAGTTGACCTGAATCTGTATAATTTCTCATTAAGACGTTGAAATTTTTGGACAGAATGCTGTAAGGCATGGTCAGTTGTAAAGGGGAATATCTCAGTTTTATTTACTATATTGCCTGTATTGTACTATTTGTACCGGTAGGACTAAAAATTCATTTTTTTTGTAGTAAGTACACTGGTGGCGTTGACTCACTACTAGCATGCTAGCAGACACAAGAACAAGAGAGCATGGGTTCAATTCCTGGTATTCTAGTCTAGCCACATTTAGATGCTGTGTCCATGGACAAGACACTGCTTTTCCCCTTCCACTTAGTGTAGAAATGGGTACCTGACTTTGGTTGGGGAGGTAAAGGGCGGTGGAAAGAGAGGAATGGGCTCCGCTCTCCAATACCGTGCCCTAGACTAATTTTTGTTGAACAAAAGTATGTAATACTATACATACTAGCATGTAGCCAGTACATGTACTTTGAGCTTTCTATAGTCTTACTTTCCTTGAACCCTCTGAAGTGCGTAACCTGATTCCGTGGTTGAAACTTGATGCTCCCCCTACACGGAGCTGTTCATTATTGATGAGTATTAAGTAGTTTTTCCGCTGACCCACTGGCCGTTATGGGCTGAGTTGTGTCCATCTTGATGTAACATGACAGACGCAGCAGCGATCCTGAACATGCTTACAGGACACTTCACACTTCACAGGCATTCTGCCAATATATTGATCTGTTACTAATGCCCAACACCAGTACTAGTGCCTGAAATACTTTTTTTAAGTCATGGCCAGATTGCCCAGGCAGCAACCTAAGTCAAAAGGCAGGTTGTGCCATCAACATTTCAGGTTTTCCCACTTCCAAAGTTCCATGAAATAAAAAATACTATGTTTCCAATGAATTTTCTGAAGTTAAGAAAACTGTGTTAACACCGTGTGAAAGTCCAACCAAAGAAGTCCTATGGCAAATGATTAATTTCTTGCATTCAGGGTGCATAATAATGTTGCCTTACTTGATATTCATGTCAGACTTCTAATGTACATGTGTGACATCAAATTCATAAGATTGATTTTCAACTTTTAAGTGTAAAATTGGGATGTGCATATATATGGTAGTTAATTGGTACGCAGCTCAAGTTGGATGTTGCAATTTTCAAAGTAATCTGAGGCTGCTTTTGCAAATTGCAGCCCTTCAATTCAGTTTGCTCTCAACAAATGATCACCATTTCCCTGAGTTGACAGTCTGCAAATTTGATGAATATTCTCAATTCCCTTCCTGGCAACTTTTGTTTCTCATGCCCTTTCGCCTATGAATATATGCATGTCAGCTACCTCAGGAAGAATGGCTTCGATTTGTAGGTAAATAGGGAGACAAACTCAAACTCCACAAGTTCGCAAAAGCACTACACTTATCAATGATTCAGGTAGAGATAGGCCCAAAATAGTCATGCCTTTAAGTACCAAAGTTTTCAACCAAGAATTGATGTGTTCAAGCACTTGTTCTTTCCTGAAGCTTTCACTGAGTGGGATTCGTTGCCATCAAGTACAGTAGTTGCATTCTCACTATATAGCTTCAAACAACATTTGCAGTCTGATGTGCAAACGTTAGGTGTGACAATTCATTCCGTGTAAATATACTAGTAACCAGCTGCTGCCGTGCGGCACGCCTGCTAAGCTGGTGTGTTATACTGGCTATATTGATACATATACAGATAGCCAGCCTGGAATAAATGTCAGCCAATACTGAAACATTCCAAACAACACTATTTCTTCAAGCGACTTCTTTCCTAAAGTGTTGTCCCTTTTGTTCCTCTACAGATGATGAAGTTTGCCTGGGACAACTACGTGCAATATGCCTGGGGCCAGAACGAGCTCAAGCCCATCTCCAAGCGAGGCCACTCCGCCAGCATCTTCGGCAACTCTGCGATGGGAGCCACGATCGTGGACGGGCTTGACACGCTGTACCTCATGGGGCTCATGGACGAGTACAAGAAGGGCCGGGATTGGATCGCAACCAACCTCAAAATGGAGGCAGTAAGTTTTGTTTATGTTTATCTGTTTATTTATTTAACCAGGATGTACACACTGAAACTAGTCATGTCGCAAATGATTGATATGTCTTGTTTGAATTCAGTGTGTTAAACATTGACTTACTTGGTATTCATGTCAGACTTTGATACACACCAGTGTGTGACATCAAATGTGTAAGTGCATAGTACATAGTAGCTAATTCCCATAGCTCTTTTTTACAAGCACAATGAATAGTGGACCACAGCCTGAAATCCTGTCCTTAAGACTGCAACCCTTTCCAGTAGTGTCCATGTTTGGTGAATGACAGCTGCGTTATTGGATGTGAAGTGAACTTCTAACCTCTTTCTCCAGAGGAAGGGTTGCTAACCAGTTGACTACCCACTCTACATTGTGACCTTTATATAACCTTGAGGAACTCATATTTTGCCTAATAGCTACTTTTCATGGAGGTCAGAGGGTCAAGCAATATAGAACAGAAACATAAAATTCATGGCGCCACAATATTTACAATTACGATATGGAAAACAAATGGAAAAAAAAACTCAAATCTAGTTGTAATTTCAAGTTTTCAGTCCATAGAGCTTGCTTTCGTCTGTATCGTGCAATGGCATCTTTACTTTTTTCATAACCTCAATTCAGTTAGCCTGGGTACCATCAGGATAGTAGTTTGCTTCTGCTATCCATCTGGAGAACTGCATATTCAAACCTTTTGGTGGTGATGTCAGGTACTGAGCAAATTAAGGAATGTATTCTAGAGAACTCGTTTGATGACAACAGGCCTCCCACAAGCGGAGAAGGGCGTTTCACATGTTGGAACGCCTGTTGGAGTGAGCACTTGAACCTGCTCCTTAATGTGTTGGAACCAATCAGCGCCCTCGTCCAAAATCTGGATGAATCCAGATGTTAGAGATGTCAGGGTTCCCAGACAGAACAGCACAGAATCGACTGTATATAGTGTATAATAAAAGTCTGAGGGAGAAGTGACCGTATATACGTAATGTATAATAAAAGTCGGAGCAAGAAGCAACTGTATATAATGTATAATAAAAGTCGGAGTGAGCAGTGACCGTATATGGTGTATAAAAAACGCCAGAGCGAACTACTACCCGGATAGTACCAGGCTACCAGTATTCAGTACCACAGACAGAGCTATATAGTGTATAATTAAAAGTCAAACCGAGAAGCATCTGTATATAGTGTATGATAAACACCGGAGCGAACTACTAACCGGATGATACCCAGGCTACCAGGCATTCAGTACCACCGACAGAGCTAATGGTGGTGCTGTCCGCGGTGCTGAAACTTTTACTGCTTGTGCTGTTGTTGTAAAACACCCTCGTTATGACCTATTGGCGATTAAATCATGTATCGAAGGCAGCAGGCAGTTAATGTGCTTATGCTGCAGACCTTGTCATAAGTTTTAAGAGATGTGTCAGTGTTTTGATACTGGTATTTATGTGCTTTCATTACTGTAACATGTGCTGAAGAATGTGTATATATAGCATTGATGACAGGCCTTTCACTTGTAGGGAGTTAAGATGGGTGAGTTATAGCTTTAGCCATGCTATACTTTACCTACTGGTCAATACAGGAGCCACAGATTGTCAGTGATGTGTGACTCCTGCCTGGTTTTAAACACTTTCCCATCAACAGTGCCGACAATTACTGTATGACGTGGCTCTGTGGGGGTGTGAGGAAGCGTGTAGTGACGGAAGATTTGTGTGTGTGTGGCTGTTTGAGCTGGAACAAAATTATGCCAGATGCGTCAAGAAACATTTGTGATTCTTCAATTAGATCCATTCCAGATTCCTGATTTAATTCTTTGGTTCCTAGATAATTTGTAAGAAAGCATGAGGAAAAAGATTTGTCGGTTTCCAGATAAGGGACATCTTAAGAGAGATTCCCCATAGTTTTAATTGCTATTAATTTCTAATATTACCTTTGTGAATACACTTGATATATATGAATCAGCTCAACTGTCAATACATCAAGGTCATATTTTCTAATATGTGTCTGGCTTGCACTAGCTTCATCAGTCATTCTTTTTCATAAAATATACCTACCTGGTGTGAATGTATCAGCCAATTGAAGAACAACAAAGATGTCAGGCTGCTCTTGCCAGAGGCTGGAGTATAGGAAAGTAGAATTGACTTTAGTAATGATTTTTACATGCAGGACATGACGGACGACAGCAGGTTGTGATGCCATTGAACCACCATCAGATCAGGGTGACTAATGATCGGTATTTTCAGTGCCTGATTTGGGTAGAGGTCAGGCACTTTAAAAGAGAGGTCAACTCTTAAGCACTTGAGGTAGCATAAATCATTGTCTCTTCTGGAGGATCAATGGTTTTAAGAGACATGAACAAAGTATGGCATAAATGATAAAGCTGTAGTATACAAATGATCCAAAGTTGGTTAGTTTCCTGTTATGATTTTTTGATTCAACTTGTCATGACATTGAAGCACCTTGGTGTTGAATAATGAGCATGGAGCACAGCAGTACAGTGAACAGAAGACTGTCTGAGGGTATTTCTTTTAAGGTACTGTTGAATTTAGCCTCTTTGGGGTAATAGGGGCAAAAGGGAATTGTCCACTGTGTCCAGAGTATGGTGTTGGAAGGCCAAGCTGAACCCAATAGTACTTCCACCACCTTTTACTTCCCCAGCCAAAGTCAGATCAGGTACCCATTTTTAACCTGGTTGGAGTTAGGAAAGTTGTGTCAAGTGCCTTTTTTAGGAATGAAACATCTAGCCAGGAATGTTAGGGATCGAACTGTGATCTCTTGATCTCGGTTTCTCTTGCCTGTCCACTTGGCCATTCAACACCACACATTCATCAGCAAAAGACAGGTGATCTCTACAGCAGAAGCAAGTCTTGAAGAATCTCAAGAGCTGCATTGATCAGCATGGGGGGGGATCATTTGTGAGCTATATTGGCATTGAACTTGCTCAAGGTTGATCAGCGATCAGCATGCACAGCACCTGATTGGTTAGAGGACAGGACGGCTCAAGAAGAGATCGGTTCTCAAGTTGACCTCTGGCTCCGTTGGCAGCGAGGTTCGTGAGTTGGCATCCAAATAGAGCGCCGTGGATTATTAGCCTTACAATCAATGACGGGTCCCTGCTTGGACGTGTCATTGATTGTGAGCATTGATGTCACGCACACTTAGGAGTTTGGCGTTAATGGTAGGAAGCAGGCTCAGGGATGGATTTTAAAAGGGCAGTCGTCAACGTTTTTCAATCAATGCACAGAGCTTTACTCTCAATACATGCAAGCATGGCCACCTGATCAGAATAAAGAGTCATAAACTGTTTGGAATTCTTCCCATACTTCTTGAAATCAGTGGTTCTTTACACAATCAGTGCAATATTTTCAGTACGAGTTGGAAGGAAGAGAAAGAGGCACGGGTTTTAAAAAGTCCAACGTTCTGCCAATCAGTAAGTAGATCCTCAAAGCAACACAAATCTACATGGCAACCTAATCAGACCAAAAGCACGTACAACTTGCCATCAATGATGTACATGTGTAGGTGACACCGTCATCAAGGATTTGAAGAAGAGTACGGATTGAATTTTAAAAAGACCATCGTTAGTTTGATCAGCCTTCCAAGATTGATGCTGAAGGTATATGTAAATCTCCTGGCAACCAAAAGCAGTACTGTTTTAGATTCCTTCCATACTAACCTGCAATCGATGCCAGTGCTCGAAATACTATATCCTGCATACCTGCACTGGTGCAGGTAATATTGTAAATTACCTGCACCAGACAAATTTCACCTGCACCGCTCTGAATTTAGGAATCATGGATCATACTAGAATTGTTCAGGAACTATTGCTATTTTTTTCTTTTATACTTTATAGGCAGTAACAGTCAATCTATATAGACCTACATTATACTTTATAGGACATTTATGTATAAAACCCAGTACAGTACATGGACCAATGCAACTTAGGTACAGGTAGACACCAGAAACACCTGCACAGCTCCAATTTTACCTGCACTAACATGCATGTGTAGGTGGTATTTCCAGCCCTGGATGCACATATGTAGTTGATACTATCGTCAACGATTGAAAAGGGAATAAGAATGGATTTTTAAAAGTCGTCATTCTTTGATCAGCATTCTGAGATTGATTGCCCAGTCGAGTATCTACACGTATATGGCCAGTCAATAGACCAAGAACACTTTACCTGTTTCAGTTTCTTTCCATACATGTAGTACATGTTCCTACAATCAATCATACTTGTAGCTGGTAGGTGGTACTTGGAAGGAGAATAGGGAATGAGTTTCGAGAAAACCATCGTTAGTTTGATTGCTGTTCCAAGATTGAGCCCCAACGTAAATCTGCGTGTCCATTCAATCAGACGAAAAGGGGGTACTGTTTTAGATCCTAAATCCATGCTACCTGCCATCAATGTAAAAACATAGTTGATACTGTCAGCAAGGGCTGAAAAGAGAAAAAGAAATGGCTTTTTAAAAAGCCATCATTCTTTGATCAATGCTTGGAGATTGATCCTTAAGACGTACATGTATATTTACATAGTACATGGCTACTCAATCATGGATACTGTTTCAGATTTGATCAATACTACTTGTGTTTGCAATCAATAACATATGCAGAAAGATAATGTCATCCATGCTTAAGAAAAGAATAAGGAATAAATCTTATTGTAGACTACTGGTTCCTTTTTTCCTGATCCATATCCACATGCAGTATTGCAGGGCTCGAAATACTTCATTCTGCATACCTGCACTATTTTCTGCATACCTGCACTGGTGCAGGTAACACTGAAAATTACAAGACAAATTTTACCTGCACCACTCTGAATTTATGAAGTGTGGATCATACTAAAATTGTTGAGGAACGATAGCTATTTTTTCTTTTATAATAATACTTAATACGTGGTAACAGCAGCTGTATCATAGGACATTTATGTATAAAACCCATTACCAGTGCAGGTAGACACAAGAAATACCTGCACAGCTCCAATTTTACCTGCATATGTGCAGGTGGTATTTGAGCCCTGAGTATTGGCGTGGGCATGCCAGGCCAATCAGAATGGAGGCGTGCCCTGCTTTAGATCCTCTCAATATTACTTGAAATCACTGACATATAAAGGTAAGTCCCTGTCATCAATGATAGAAAACAGAATAGAAAATAGACCATCCTTCTTTTGATCAAGGTTGGAAGATTTATCCCCCAGACAAATGGGCCTGATAAGTATATAGGGCTCTCTTTGAGGAAGGCAAGGGCAATGCATCAATGTCATGTTCGTGGTCTGGAACTGCCCAGGAAGATTCCTAAGGTATGATTGTTTGATAACCAAGAGTTCATGCTCTGATTTTCAGTCGTGTTGGAAATGGATTTCTTAGTTAAGCCACTGAGATAAGAAAGAGTCCTCTAGTTTCTTAACTTATGCATCAACCAGCTGGTATAAAAATAATTTAACTTTAGGACTCTATTTCACCAGCATTGTAGGCACAGATAGGCCAAGCTCTGATTTTTATCTATACTCAACTTTGCAATTCTCCCTGGAGGAGTATGATTTGTAAATGCCAACACAATTCAGACTTGAGAAAAAGTCTGCAAGATGGTATTTTAATAAAGATTTCAAAGATTCTTTAATCAAAATGAAAAGAGCCCAGCTGTATTTGCATTTCCACTGTCACGAGACATTCCCCGCCTCTCCCTGCGTTGGATACTCCCTTTTTAAACTACTATACTCAACTTGAGAAAAGGCTGCAACATGGTATTTTGATAAAGGTTTCAAAGATTCTTTAATCAAAATGAAAAGAGCCCAGCTGTATTTGCATGGCCACTGTCACGAGACATTCCCCGCCTCTCCCTGCATTGGATTCTCCCTTTTTAAAATACAAATGTACTATACTAAACTTGAGAAAAGGCTGCAACATGGTATTTTGATAAAGATTTCAAAGATTCTTGAATCAAAATGAAAAGAGCCCGGCCGTATTTGTATGACATTCTCCACCACTCCCTGCATTGGATTCTCCCAATACCAGAAGTTCTTCAAACTCCAACACTTTCTCGCCAACTTCCAGCAGAACCCTTTCTGTCAGACTGATGATGCCATGGGTCGGTAGGCCTTGCGGGGCGTCTATATCGGCGTAGCCAAACAGAAAGTGATGCGGCTTTATCACGTTTCAGATCTGTCAGCCACTGTGAAAGCAATTTCAGCAATGGGACGGCGAGGCTTTCAAGAAGATTGGAAAGTTGAAAGGCCGTGCAAATAAAGGAGGGAGAAATCACGCCTGCTTTACTTTCCATTTTCTCCGAGTTAGAGAGGATTTTCTATGCTTGCTGCAAAGCTTGCTTGTCAGAAATATATAGATTGAAGATACCATATTTTGACTTGACCATTGGCCCCGACGGTGTGAAAAACAACTGAGTGTATGACTATAAATATTGTTCTTAAATGTTGGTTTGCTGTACAAGTGAAGTTGTGTTGGAGGTACTTTTGATCTTATAGCTGTTTAAGAAGAATTTTGTTTGAAATGCATTGTTTTTAGAAGAAGACTTTGAAGATTAGTTTCAAATGCATTACTTTTGAAGCAATCAAAAGAAAGATCAGGTAACAAAAACCTTTGCTCATCTTTCATTGAAATTTGAATACTAGTAAATTGGCTGCTAGATGAAAGGTTTTCAATCAGTGTGGCAGTATTAAGGACCAAAACCAGCTTTTGATCAGAAGATGCAGCACAACCGAGTATGAAACAGCTATATCTTCTTGCATATTAAGTATGATAATGAATAATAGCTTCTTTATTTTTGTTCTTTCACGTCTTCTTTGACCTTTGATCATCATCGGTCGGCTGCGGCGCAGGTGACTGTAAGTTTCTTCCATTCCCTTCTGTCGGCAGCTAGATGGGGAATCTGCTTTGCAGTCATATGGTCATTAAAGTCTCCTAGGCGCTGTTGAATGTACTTTAGATAGGAGGTAGCTTGGCGTCCTCGTCTGCGTTTCCCGTGCGTTGGAACAAAGATAGCATATTAGTAACTGTCCATTTTCAGATACTTGCTTGTGATCCATCGACTGTCAATGAGTAGCCTGTCGACTCCCCTCATGTTTCCCTAGACCTGAACTGTGGGATCTTGTGTTACAAAGATCTAGACAAGATACAGAGATGACTTTCAAATTGCCGTATTGTAAAATACAATGTAGCACACAACTGGAAATTAGCACTTTTCCATTCCCTTAGTGATAATACCTTGAAGCCTAGCTAGAATCATTGTGATGTGGAAGACAACCGTCTATCTTGGCACTTTGACAAGACACGCTACAAGTCATTCTGACACAGCTGCATGCATGTAGCTCTAGCTGGAAAGGCGTCCCTTCAATCTGTAGTCACATCCAGCCTCCTTGTAAAATCATTCCAGACAACCTCTTATAGACTCAGTACTTCTTAGTAATGTCAGTTGCTTCTCAAATTGCTGCAGTGAGTTAAGCATGCTTTAGACCCCATTATCTTCACACATCTGGAAAGCAACGCCTCTGCTGTCTTCTCAGTGATACCTCGATGGTTGCCTAGCTAGACTCATGCTGAAGAAAAAAAGCGTCTATTTCTCATCTTGGCGCTTTGACAAGACATGCTACAAGTTATCATGACCCAGTTGCACAGCTCTAAACTAGCTGGAAAGGAGTTGCTCCTAGATCAGTAGTCACACCCAGCCTCCTTGTAAAATCATTCCAGACAACCTCTTATAGACTCAGTACTTCTTATAATGTCAGTTGCTTCTCAAATTGCTGCCGTGAGTTAAGCGTGCTTTAGACCCCATCATCTTCACACATCATGGCACCTGGTAGTAACGGTCTCACATCTAATCCTGCTCGGACTGTCTCTTCTTGTTACTCGCAGAACTATTCAACTATTCAAACCGCCATCAGGTCTGCGCTAGTGTCAACACCAGTCACGTTAAGTTTGGAACGTTGTCCTTTAGACTTCTTCGGCACTGTCTTGACTCTTGAAAGCCTGGAGCTTTATACATGTGTTGTCATTTTAGAGAGCTTGCTTCATTCTCTACTGTTTCTAAAGTAATTACACAATGTACGTGAGATATTAGAAGGAAAGGATTTGTTCCACAATTGTTACTACAATTGTATACATGGTTTGTTCCTTCAGACCATTGATGTCAAGTTGCCTATACTAGTATACTGTAAATGCATTTAAGTTCGCGGGGATTTAATTTCGCAGTAGTGGGAAAAGGGACTTTTCGCGGTGGATTTAAGTTCGCAGTAACACCATAGACTGCAGTCTAATACCATAGTAGAAAAATGTTCGCGGTGGTTTTAAGTTCGCGGTGAAGTAGTCCGCGAACATTAATCAACCGCGAACATTTCTGCATTTACAATATTACTAGGCACATCACTCAGTGAGTAGTGGATCATAAAAAAAGCTAGTTTTTAAATCTATCCAATTACTTGAGTTATCTTGTGCGTAATTGTACGTACTTGACTTGTGTTGTACAATTCAGTGAATGGTGTATGTAGTAGCTGTGACAACATGTGACAACCGTGGGAAGGATATTCACCTAACGTTTTGTGATGGGGCTAAATATCCAGCGTCAGATTGTTCAACGGACCGTAATCAATATAAATGGACTCCTGCCCAGTGATCCACTCCAATATGCCATGATTAATTTCCTGGTTACATCCTGTGCGAACCTCAGCAGCCGGAAAAGCTGGGATGTGTAACTATCTTTTCCCCATTCAATAGTGGGAAGAATGCTTTTGTCACATTTTGCGTCTGAGCGAAATTTCGTTTGCCACATCGTTCAACGGTGTAGTCGATATCAATAGACCTCTGCTCGGTGAGCTGTGACGATATGCCAACGTTGATACTCCATCAGTTCTGTACTACTTCAGGGGGTGTCAATACTAGAGGCCAGGCTTTTAAACCAACCTCTATCATTCAAATGCTTAAGTTAAGCTTTCTCATGTCATTGATTGACTTCACCATATTGTCGATATGTTGTTTTACAGCGTCATGTTGGGAAACCCTTTCTTTTATAAGTACAAAGAAAAGTGAATCACAGCTACATTGTATAATGTGCTACATAATGTAGCAATAATGTAGCACATTATACAATGTAGCTGTGATTCACTGCTATCATGTG
>NC_049987.1:21818119-21888914 GCF_000003815.2 Branchiostoma floridae | reverse complement strand
ATCCTAAGAAATGCAACTCATCAATATGATAGCAGGCAAGTTGGGTGAAGTTAAAGCCCTAGTCTAGAAGTAGGGTCGTTCCATTTACCCTCGAAGCCTGGTTAGGGGGGGCGTTTAACTTCCTTCCAGTCGTTCAACCCGACCCGAGCAGCACTGGAGGATTGTAGACTTTAAAGTCTTTGATGTCTATAGATGTCGAAATCCCACACAAGCATTACGGGGTCAGACCATGATTTGTATGCATGATGCAGATTGTGCATGTAACCAAAGAACATCCACTGTGTGTGCAGTTAGGCACTGTGGAAATGACGTGTGACTGACTGTCTGTGTGTGTGATGCAGATTGCAACAAAAGAACATCCGCTGTGTGCAGTAAACCCTCTGGTACAATGTACTATGGAAGGTCTTTACAGTAGATACCCATGAATTATTATATAATTAATTTCATCAGGTTACTAAATGACTGAATTAGTGAAATTATTTATTCACCACCAACATTTGATGACCAGGTCTGCCATCTTCTGGGCAATGATGCCACTTGTTCTCTTTGTACTGCAACTACATGTACCTCATCATTTGGAAACAATGCAGTCCTTTTTATTAGTGCTCTGAAGAAGATGGTTGACATTCATCGAAACATCGACTCTTTGAAAAATATGTGGTTGTAAAAGAATGACTTTGTGTACTACACCATAACCTTCTGTCATAAGGACTGCAGCCCTTTCTAAAGCTTTAACTGGGGTTAATAACAAAGCCACCAACATTTTCATGATGACTTGTTCACTTTGTACTGCAGCTTCATGTACCTCATTTGCTTTACATTTTACAATGCATTCTTTCATGATTGTCCTGAAGAAGATGGTGGACAGTCATTGAAACATCAACTTTTTGAAAAATATGTGGTAAACCATTGTGAATGAATAACTTTATTTGTCCCACATCATAACCTCCTGCACTTTTTACTGCAGCCCTTTCCAAAGCTTAACTGGGGTGAGGAACAAAGTCAGGATTCGACCTCCGACCCTCCAGTCCAAAACAGGGTCACAAACCACTGAGCCACCCTCCCCAGGAAACAGGGTCGTTAAGCTAACTTGTGGTCGCTGAACGCTGATCAACATTGGAGATACGGCGCGCCTGGGGAGTGTGTACCTTTTGATGTTATCAGTGGCAGTGACCCCTGTGTGTGTGCATGATCCCGGCAGTATCAGAGGTGGATGCTGTAGGAATCACAATAACATGAAGATGAGACCTCTCCTCACCCCAGCTTTGCTTGTGCATACATGTAGTGTTGAGCTCATCAAGAATACAGCTTTCAGCTCGTTTGGTAGTTATGTTTTCCCTGGTAGTGGATTTGTTGTTTTTGCTAGTCTTTTTCTGATGTTGTGACATTACAACAGTCCACTGGATCAATATCTAGACACACTGAGTCTCGCACTATCCGGTTTATTGTCTGTTGTTTCCAGTCAACTCGAGGGTTAAACAATGCTTGCATAAATTTGCCAGCAAATTCTAACATTAATATTAGAAATCATCTGTCGTTCCCAGTCATGCTTGCATAAATGTGCCAGCAAATCTTAGAAATAGAGATGCTTAAAATCAGTATGCATAGTGTAATAGACAATAACATTAATTAAGAATCTGAAAATAGTTTCATCAGGTTGGTAAAATATAGAATATAGCAGAATTCTTTTTACACAACTATAAGTACCTGCTGGTTGTGTAAAAAGAATTCTCCTATATAATAAAGAATTCTCCTATATTCATTAATTAAGAATGTTGCAACTACATCATGTATAGACCCGGTCTAGTCCATGCATACGCTTTTGTACACTTGATTGAACACATCTATGTCAATCTATGCGCTAACGCAAACAATCCATCTATCCCTGTTCGGAAGGGATATCCTATCAACTCGCCGTACAACCCAATTAGCATTGATTAGTACCACTAACGAGGGACACAGATATCATTATGACAAGAATCTCTTGTGGGTCTGCATCCAAGTGACTCATCTGCACTTTGATAATTGGTCAGGCCTGCCTTATTGGAAAATAAGTGCACAGATATTTGCGCTGTCAGACTTTAAATCCTCATGACGTTCTTATCACCAATATCTGCAACGTAACCAGCTAAAGGGTTTCCACCCGCTTGATACTGTGCACTAGAGCAAGACTGAATCACATTTATGCTAGGGTCACATTTCCAGCCAAACTGTGACCCAGCTGAGTTGTTTGCAGGAACGAAAACTAAAAATGTATAGTCAAGAAATAAACACATTAAATATGCTAATGAATCTTTTATTATATTTTACTCTTTTTTTTCTTTCAAACTGCCCATTCCAGGCAGGCTTTGGTAGACAAACTAAAGGATAGACTGTCTTTCCTAAACATTTAGGGAGATTTTTGATTTACAATGAGGGATGTGCAAAGGATGTGTGGGGAAGGGCAGGTGAGGAGGATGTCAACCCCACCCCATGTAGGCTGCGGCCTTTACCAGCCGATCCTACGGAGTTATAATTATTTTGTACCAAGTTATGCAACATTGTGTATACTAGTACTCTTATCGTCAGAGCAACAAAAACCAGATTGCTAAAATGTAAAACTGATAAAATTTATTATCCCATTCTGTGTAATCAAGTCTCTCTGTATTTACAATTCTATTTCAGGCCATGACAACTGAATTTGTTGACTCCATAAACTGAGTGTTTTGTAGTCAGCATGGTTGGAAGGATATTGATTAATTGATCAGTTTGAATGCCAGGGGGATGTTTGGAGAAAAATCTATCGACATTCTGGTGATTTGGCCTGAGTGAAAAATCATTAATGACAACTTTTTATTTCCGTTTCTTTTCCCCAAGAGTGTAGACATTAGATACAGTAAATTGATGATGTACCTGTAAAGTGGTAAAACTACTTTTTGGAGATGCTCGCCAGCTTCTGTATCTGTTATAGCCAGCATAACCACCCTTCAGTGTATAATGCCAACTTCTGTACAATCAGTATCTGTTTCTACGGTATAACAGCCCTTTGGTCTAACACACCAGCTTCTGTATCTGTATTTGTATAGCCAGTAAAACTGTCCCTCTGTGTAACGCATCAGGACTTATAACAACCTGTCAGACCTCACCATTCCATTTTCAGCTATAAGTGTTGAAATTTGAAATGTACATGTGCCGAGTGATGATACAATGTACTTGTACTGTACGTCACAACGAATTCCACTCTACACATTGGCAGAGACCTGAAATACATTGATCTATCTTTTCCTTGTGCCATAACAGTGATGTTTTAACCTTGTTTCTCAACAGACTGCAGACATCTCAGTGTTCGAGGTGACCATCCGCTTCGTGGGGGGTCTGCTCGCTGCTTTCGCCATGACCGGAGATCAGGTAGGACTTAACATGCAGACACAAACTTAATACATGTGTACCTATGATAATAGCTAAGGCATCTTAAATGCAAAGTAATAGTATCCAGTATTTGATTATACAGGGAAATATAAAAATACACAGAAATGTTTGATTTGATTGCAAGATACTGTAAGTTCATTCATTTTTGTTGGGATTTAATTTCACTGAAAGGACTTTTTCATTGTTGAAGCTATTCTTTAGTACAGTCCATATTTGGAAACGTATACTCCAAGGGTCATTAATCCACAGCGGAGAGATGAGTAGAAAGAGCGTAAAAACAAAACAATTTTAAGTTCACAGAACTGTTCATGCACTGACTGTTTCTATTCTCTTCCTTCTCTCTGTTCAGATGTTTAAAGACAAGGCTGTGATGATCGCTGACAAGTTGCTGCCTGCCTTCAACACTCCTACAGGCATCCCCTGGGCACTCGTCAACACCAAGAGGTTGGCTCTCAGTCTCTTGTTGCTTTTTTGTGTCAATGTTAATGCAACTATGATAGCTAGTTTCAAAAATACAATCATTCCTACATCTGGCACCTGATTTTTGCTATGTGCCAACTTTCACTACCTGCCAGTCTGATCAAACAAATTTGGATGCATTGTTTGTAAAGTTTAAGCTTTGTTCCAACAAAAAAGAAGAAGAAGAACTCACCATAAGTTTTCGGTCGAGCACAGTGACCTTCTTCAGATATACGATTCGCTTCACTGATGTTCTGGAAGTTGGAGAATACAGGCTAGCTCAACCTGCGCATCCTGCCAGTTTAGATCTCCTGTTACAACTCAGACCGGAAACAAACTTGTACCCGGGCCAGCGGAAACAAACCTCAACACACAACACGACAAACAAACAGACTGACAACAGCACCTCCATTTTCACACATGTATTTAATGCAATTTTTTTTGTCTTTGTTCAGAGGAAATGGTCGTAACTGGGGCTGGGCGTCTGGTGGATCTTCACTTCTGGCAGAGTACGGCACGTTACATCTGGAGTTCGCCTACCTGACAGAACTGACTGGGAATTCTGTATACCTGGACAAGGTGAGTGCCATATGATTATACACTATTCTTCAAGCAGATGTTGGGTAGCAGGGCTATTGTTAGTTTGAATTTTTACCGGCTCACTTCCTCCACGAGCAAGCTGGTAAAACTCCAATTGCGGTTAACCCAACCTCTGATTGGAGAATAATTATGCACATCAACATATGTACATGTACATCGCAGGACATCGTAGGGGCATTGGGTTGTCATCCACTGTGTCTAGGGCAAAGTATTGGAAGGCGGAGTGAAACACTCTCTTTCTACCACCTTTTACCTCCCAACTGAAGTCATGTAGTACACCTGGATGGAGTGAGGAAAGTTGTATAGTGTGCCTTTGCCAATGGCAAGTTCAACACTGATGGCATGTTAGCGGACTTGAACCCATGTCCCTTGACCATTCTAATAACACAACGCTTGATAAGGGATTTGCTAATGACTTTTCTATCTGTGCAGGTAAAAAGAGTTCGAGAGGTGATCTCAGAACTGGACAAGCCCGACGGACTCTACCCCATCTACATCAACCCCAAGACTGGCAAATGGGGACAAAGTAAGGCAAACTGTTACTGTTTGTTGTCAGGTGGTACAGTTAAAATGAAATTGCTTAAAGGCTAACTTGTGTCATTACATAATTTGCATTGCGCATATTTCCCCTGGTGCTGAACAACATCCGTACAACCATCCCTTTCCCTGGTGCTGAGCAACATCCACACATCCATCCCTGTCCCTGGTACTGAGCAACATTCACACTTCCATCCCTGTCCCTGGTGCTGAACAACATTCACACATCCATCCCTGTCCCTGGTACTGAACAACATTCACACATCCATCCCTGTCCCTGGTACTGAACAGCATTCACACATCCATCCCTGTCCCTGGTGCTGAACACCATTCATATACCCATCCCTGTCCCTGGTGCTGAACAACATCCACACATCCATCCCTGTCCCTGGTACTGAACAACATAGACACATCCATCCCTGTCCCTGGTGCTGAACAACATTCACACATCCATCCCTGTCCCTGGTACTGAACAACATTCACACATCCATCCCTGTCCCTGGTACTGAACAGCATTCACAC
Source organism: Branchiostoma floridae (assembly GCF_000003815.2). Classification (NCBI taxonomy): domain Eukaryota; kingdom Metazoa; phylum Chordata; class Leptocardii; order Amphioxiformes; family Branchiostomatidae; genus Branchiostoma; species Branchiostoma floridae. The sequence goes on along the minus strand of NC_049987.1, from coordinate 21,883,388 downwards.
ATCCATCCCTGTCCCTGGTGCTGAACACCATTCATATACCCATCCCTGTCCCTGGTGCTGAACAACATCCACACATCCATCCCTGTCCCTGGTACTGAACAACATAGACACAACCATCCCTGTCCCTGGTGCTGAACAACATTCACACATCCAAACCTGTCCCTGGTGCTGAACAACATTCACACATCCATCCCTGCCCCTGGTGCTGAACAACATCCACACATCCATCCCTGTCCCTGGTGCTGAACAACATTCACACATCCATCCCTGTCCCTGGTGCTGAACAACATTCACACAGCCATCCCTGTCCCTGGTGCTGAACAACATTTACACACACACCTGTTTCTGGTGCTGAACAACATTCACACATCCATCCCTGTCCCTGGTGCTGAACAACATTCACACATCCATCCCTGTCCCTGGTGCTGAACAACATCCACACATCCATCCCTGTCCCTGGTGCTGAACAGCATTCAAAACCATCCCGGTCCTTGGTACTGAACAATAATTCTGAATCCATACCTTGTATACAAATTAGATTTCCGACATCCTATATAGCTTGTCTGAGAATATTATGTTTTGCCATGACTTGAGGAGTAATTTGGAAAAGTTGCAATTTTTTTTTGGGCTTATCTTGTGTTCTATCATATTAACAATGTAACAGGAGTGTGACTGAAAGTTTACATTCTTAAATAAGATTTTTGTTGTGTTGTGAAATTTAAAGGAATGTTGCACCTAATCCCTGCTTATACAACCACTATAAATATTTGAAACTTCATTTTCAGAGGATTATTGCACATCAGCAGTTGTTTGGAAGAATTAATTCCTGTTGGTTACTATGAATTTATAATTTTTGTGGGGACTTAATTTAGCAGTAAGAAGGCAAAGGGGGTTTTCATGCTATGGTGCTTTCAGTCTGTGTTTGAAACAATATTTTTCTGTATATAGAGTTAAAAACATACAGCAGAAAGACATTTGAGTATTATGGTTTCATGGTAGGAAAGGTCAGCGTGAACGTTATTTAGCGGACCCTAAAGCATGTAGTCATGATGCCAACTTATCTGTGTGTAATCAAATCCAAATGTGTTCCCTTAAACAGACCACGCGTCGCTGGGCGCGATGGGAGACAGTTTCTACGAGTACCTGCTGAAGTCGTGGATCATGTCCGGGAAAATCGACAATAACGCCAGGAGGATGTACGACCAGGCCATGACTGTGAGTGGCTCAAATCACAAAACTTCTTATAGAGTTTATAGTTAAGATCCTTCCCAGAGAAGACTCAAGTACCTGGGCCACATTCTCTGCATGGACCCCTCCAAACTGGTCTGGCGTACCCTGAAGGCCTACTTGTGCGGAGGAGTAAACCAGCCTAAAGGATCTCTGCTGATGGATTGTGAACAATCATCCTTCGAACAGTTAGCTGGACACGGAGCTAGGAATAGACTGCTGTGGACTGCTAGAGTTAAAAAGATAAAATGACTCTCTATTGAGTGCTAACCATTCTTGCATATTTTTTTTTCTTTTGAATTCTCTCATCACTTTTTCCTGGTAAAAACCTTAATTTGTTCTGCAATGCATAAATGTGATTGTGCAGTACATGTAAGAAAACTCAGACATAATACACAGTTTTGAGACAGAGATTTTGCCTGTCTTTTTTCTTGTGTTTGCTTTGCCAGAAATTTAGTCACAACAATCAAACTACAACTGCATGACTATATGTAATATGCAGTACTGTTACCATTGAAGACGAACTGTCCTTTCAACAAACCTATACAACAAGGCAACATGCAATGCTGATTTGTTGTTTACTTGTTTGTTTGTTTGCTTGCTGCAGGCTATTGACAAGATGATGGTGCAGAAGTCTGCCTCAGGTCTGACGTATGTCGGAGACTACAAAAACAAGAGAGTGGAGAAGAAAATGGACCATTTGTCCTGCTTCTCCGGCGGGATGTTCATGTTAGGTATGGGCATCTTCCTGTCATTTCTGGAAAATAGTTTTAGGCCAATTTGATTTGATTTGATTTGATTTGTGGGGTTTGGGATTTTAAATATAATTCTGAGCATTAAGATCAACTAATATAATCTGATATTGTCTTTCTGTATATTATTAACTGTCATTCAGTGTAGGGATTTGTCTTGCCTTGGTGCACACAGTTTCAAGCAGTGAATGTACTGTAGCAAGATTCAAGTCCCCCCCCCCCCCCTCAAGCTCTTATCTTATTACTAAAATAGGTTTTCATCTTCTTGGCAAAATGTGATTTTGATATGTCGGGGACCCAAGTTAATGAATATATTCCGTACTCAAAGTAAAGTGCTTACCAACAATCTTTCCATCAGTTCTATGACCTTTCTCAAGTTGAAATGACCAGAAAAATAAGTCACATGTCTTGAATGGGTCAACAAGAAAGTAAGCTTGTGTGACCAGAAATGGAGCAGTTAATAGTTTTATTTCATTCATTTATTCTATTCACATTCATTTAGAGCATTTAACAAAAAGCACTTATGAACGTCTTATGAACATCTTCTGCTCAAAATGATGTCAATATTAACAAGAGATTCACTTAAGATTACAACAGTAACATACATTTGTATAACTCAGATTGACATCAAAATGGAGTAGGTATGGTGTGTTCCACATGTTTGTGATTGGTCAGTCTGTCTGTGTTTCTCCAGGTGTTGAAGGTGCACCTGAGGAGCTGAAGAACAGGTACAAGGAGCTGGGGACAGAAATCACCAACACCTGCCATGAGTCTTACATCAGATCAGGTGGGTGAAGACCCAAGAAGGGTCTGTAGGTGTGGAGGGATTGGCAAAAAAATTAAGGCAAAATGTTATCTTTTTCAGTTAAAAGTTAAAGTTGCCTGTGCATCTGTGCACATGCTTAGGGGACATAGGGGTGGTACCTATCTCCATTTCTGTAGCCCTTGGGCCATACATGTGTGCAAGTCACTACAGCAGGGGGCTCGTCTGCTGGTAGTGATGTGTGTTTAACTCCCATACTCTTTCCCAAATGCTGAGTGCTAAGCAGAGAAAGCAGCATGTACCATTTTTTAAAAGTCTTTGGTATGACTTGGACGAGAATCACTCCAAGCTATGGAATGCAAGGTGAACACTCTACTCACTTGGCCATTGCACCAGTTCTATGTTAAGTAATAAGTTGATAATCTAAGTGTTCTTTTGTCATTATTTCGAGGGAGCCGCTTGGTTACATTTTGTAGGTCCAGAGGCTGTCAAATTTGAGAACATTGAAGGAAAATGTGAAGGTTTCCCTGTGTTGTTCTCAAGTGTAATTAAGTGTTCTTGTGTCTGCCTGCAATCAGTGTTGGTCACGAGGACTTCAGCTCTGATCAAGGAGATCATTGAAGGAGAATGTCAGTTGTTTCCTTATGTGTATCTCATGTTTTCTTAAAGTTCCTAAAGTTTCCTTCTTCCTGGTCCTGAGGCTTCAGCTTTGAGGCCACCAAACTTTGTCCTGCAGTCTTCAGGTTTCAAGGGAACATTGTTTTTTTTTTTTTTTTGCTTAAGTCTACTCTGTGTTTTCCTGAAGTTTATCTTGATTTTCCTAAAATATAACTGTTTCTTGTGTTTCTCCAGCCACCAGACTCGGTCCCGAGGCCTTCAGGTTTGAGGGGAACGTGGAGGCCATGTCCATCCGGCAGAACGAGAAGTACTACATCCTCAGGCCGGAGGTCATCGAGTCCTACTTCTACATGTGGAGATTCACTAAGGACCCCAAGTACAGGGACTGGGGCTGGGATGCTGCACAGGTACAGTGCAAATACTCTAACACCAACTCTAACACTTACATTAACACTTACACTAGCATTAACACTTCTACAAGTGGAGATTCACTAAGGACCCCAAGTACAGGGACTGGGGCTGGGATGCTGCACAGGTACAGTGCAAATACTCTAACACCAACTCTAACACTTACATTAACACTTACACTAGCATTAACACTTCTACATGTGGAGATTCACTAAGGACCCCAAGTACAGGGACTGGGGCTGGGATGCTGCACAGGTACAGTGCAAATACTCTAACACCAACTCTAACACTTACATTAACACTTACACTAGCATTAACACTTCTACAAGTGGAGATTCACGAAGGACACCAAATACAGGGACTGGGGCTGGGACGCTGCACAGGTACAGTACAACACTACACTACCTCTAACACTTACACTAGCATTAACACTTCTACAAGTGGAGATTCACTATCTAAGGACCCCAAGTACAGGGACTGGGACGCTGCACAGGTATACATGCAGTAGAGATACTCTAACACTAATTCTAACATTACACTAACTCTAACATGACATGTGTAGATTCACTAAGGACCCCAAGTACAGGGACTGGGGCTGGGATGCTGCACAGGTACAGTGCAGTACAAATAATCTCTCTAACACTTACACCACATGTAGAGATATCCCAGATATCCCCATTAGGACTGGGCTATGACACTGGACAATTATTGTGCAGATACTCTAACACTTACAGTAGCACGAAGCATTGCACTAACTCTAACACGACATATGGAGATTCACTAAGGACTTAATACAGAGACTGGGGCTGGGACGCTAAAGTTACTGAAGTTATCAGCTGAACGAGTTTTATGTAAATTTTACGTTTCCATGCATTAACAAAATGTACTGTGTGTTTTCCCTACTGCACAGGCCTTAGAGAAGTACTGCAGAACGCCTGGCGGTTTTACAGGTATTCGAGACGTCTACAACCCAAACCCCGCCCAAGACGACGTTCAACAGAGCTTTTTCTTGGCAGAAACCCTTAAATATCTTTACCTCCTTTTCTCGGAGGACACTCTAGTACCTTTAGACTCCTGGGTCTTTAATACAGAGGCCCACCCTCTCCCTGTAAAGACTTCAATAGGTGCCAAAGACAGTCATGCCAACGATAGAAGGTAGTATGCTGCAAGGGCTGCTGGAATGGTCCATTCCAAACGGGGGCGGGAAGGGGTAGGTTTAGGGATAACGGGAAAAGCGAAAATTGCAATTTCGAATTTTTATGAAGATGACGATGGATGATGTTCGCAATTGTAGATGTTGCCGATTTGTATATTGTAAAAAGGAATCATGGAATTTATATGTTTGTTTTTTGTGTGTGTGATTTCGAAGGGACTTAGTAGAGGTGGGGAGGGAAGGTTTCTGATGTCAAACTGGCCACTTTAGACTTGGAAAGTTTCTATTAAAATGTTCAGGGCACCATATTGGAGGCCCTACATTACAGCTTGATACAAGACATTAAGTTTAATTTTGATAATTTCAAATTTAAAGCATACTTACAGTTAACAGCAAAATTATTCATACCCTTTGTAATTTTTTATTGCGTTAAAAGTAATTAAACTTTTCTGTTAAGTACTAGTGCAATTTAGAAACATTGATATAAATGTAGTGTTATTTTATACTATCAGGGTGCAGGTACTTTCATCGTCGTATCCTTGTTAATGCTTATTTACGAAAGCTGCCATGTCGAGAATCGTCTATTTATATACTCGTTTGTTGAAGTTCACCATAATACTTTGCAAAAAGCAAGATTCAGATGTAAATGAATTTTTCAAATGGTCCAAATCCTGCTGTACTACATTTCATTCTTTAGAAAAATAACGGGTTTACTTTCCAAGGAAAATTAATAATTGCAGGGTTTGAATGATTTTGCTGTCAACTGCACCTTTTTATCATGAAGATTTATCTCTATTTCAATTTATTTCAGCTATTTTGACCTACATGTTGTACATGTAAAACAAATCTGAAGATTTCCAGACTTTCTAGATCTAAGGTGACCAGTGTTAGGCCTTTTCCACTGATTTTTCCAACAGTTTCTAAGCCTTTAGATTTTTTATGCTGTCTTAAGGATTTGCAATCGGTACTATGCTTTCCAGCAATACTTGTAGATGTGCACAATTCAGCCGGCTTAGTTTGCTTCTACCAGAGATGTACCATGTAATATGACAATCATGTTGGATGCTTTTTTTTTTGCCCATCTGTAGCACCTATGTTTACATACCTGCACTAGAGTTAGACCAACGTTGTTGTAAATAACCTTAACATTCAAACCTTTATTATACTTTCATGGTGGAAATCAGACTTAAGTTGTGCATTTTTTCTCTCGCAGTGTTTTCCGTGTCTGTATTATTGGGTGCAATAGCTTGCAAAAAGTATTGTATACATGTATAACGTTACACTCAAAGTTTCTGACTTGATTTGATTTTGATTTTTACACTCACGATTTTTGCCATTGCTGAACATGGTCAAACCAGGACCATTTAATGTGCTCATGAAGATTAGACATTCAGGTAGTTATACCTTAGTATACATGTACATTGTATGCCAACTACCAGTTACTCAAGCAACAGGATATTTGTCACTAACGAAAGATAGTGGATACTATCTGAAACATCTGACCGTTACCAAAATCATAGCAAATGCTACCTAAAATGTCTTAACATTTCCAAAGTCATATCCAGTTGCTGAAGTAATTGCTTTTTTTCAGGATCATTTATATCAAACCATATCTGCAGGGTTCAATATTGGTGTATGATCTGTGTTGCTCTGTATTGGAGCAAATGTATTAGTAAAGGTTCAGTAGCCTAGAACAAGTTTGTAGCTTCCTGATGATTAATCTCCAAGCAGATGTTTGGTCCAACACAGTGACAGTGCTTTATGAAACTTTTTTGCAGCATTATGTAATCTCCAGGCAGATCTGCTGGTGGCATAAGGACTTTAGCTGGCCAAGGAGTGTTCTGAGCCACCAGCCATTTAACTCCTTATGCCACTGGTAGATCTGCTTGTATATTATCACTTAAGTTTTAAATGTACTTTTTACTTGTTGCCTTGTCCTAAGGAAAGTTGCAGAAAGAAAAATTCAGACCCCCCCCCCCTTAAGTACGAAAAGCCTCAAAAACATGCAAAACACTGAAGCCAAACCTACGTCTGCTTGAGAGTACCTAATAATGGCAATGGTTTATTTGTTCACTGTCATAGTACTACATAAAAATAGCCCATTGAATGTATTTATTGGAGACTTCATGTATTTAAAGCTTAATGCCGGCTTGGTTTTTTGCAGCTATTTATTCTCTCTACAGCCTTTTAGCTTGTTTGTTAGTCCAAGAGTTACTAGGTTATGTTACTGTCAGTTTGAACACATTTATAGTGTCTGACTGTTGTCCCAAATAGCTTCTTACAACTGCACCTATGCACTAAGTTAGTATTCAAACTAAGTTCTTACATTTCACAGCCCAAAAGGGAAGCATTGTGAGGAAAATGTATCGGATTAACTTGTGGAACCATTTAAACTTGCATACCGAATACTGTATTCTGTCAGAGCTTGAGGTCTTGCATTTGTATGATACAATGTATAAAAGATGCTGTAGAAATTTTGGGAGTGAAGCGATTGGAAGGATCATTAGCTAGTGTTGCTATCATTTGTCATGTGTACAAAATTTCTATCTTAGGTTTGTTTTTATGGGACCAACTTTATGTCCATATACGTCCATGGGTATGTTTTTTTTTAGTCCTCTTCTGGCCAATATCTGTTTAGAACAACATTTATTACTTGAACACTACCATATTTGTGATATTATTCTAGAAGGTCACTCCACATGAGCAAGAAAGCTTAAACGCCCTTCATTTTCAATCCATTCCTGTAAAAATATCAACATCTTTTTAATCACTGGGTGTTATCTTGCTCTTAGTAGTTTATGCATACACCACATCATCATGAGTTTGGAAAATTTCTTTGTCGATTGTTGCAATAGTTTTGAATGTTGTCTAAGGCCATTGTTGATTTGATTATATGGATGACATTCTCTGGGAAACTTGAGACTGATGCGAATGTGCAATAAAAATGGTCCTCATTTTGGAATACAAGCGGTCAGGAAGATTGAACAATGACATAACACACAGAATATGGTGTGAGGAACAATAGATTTTTTCATCATCATTTTTTTCGCGTCTTTCTTCTCTGACCTTGGAATTGACAGTGACATTTGATGCTAAAGTATGCATTTCCCGATACCTTTTGGCAATCTATCGTATTTTTCAGCTGCTTTGTACGATGTTCAGTTTGGTTCAAAACGTTTTTTCTTTGGAAATAGTCAAAAATTTATATGTGTGCGTAGATGTCATCCATATTATCACATCAAATTGGCCTAATTTGGATAAAAACTGTGTTGTTGGAGGATAATGAGAATCTTGAATTTCTGAATAGAGTAGATTATCATAAGTGGCTGGAGTAGAATTAAGTTGACCCATGTAAGTTTTGTCACCTTTCTTCAAGGAACCTCCTTATGTCTTTTTCAAATGAAAATCTTTTATGCAAAAACCTTTGTTTGCACCCTGATATCACAGGGTGGAAGTTTTGCTTGTTGGACTTGAGAAATTTATTGAATATTCCAAATTGCCCATGTGTTTGTTTATAGATTTAGTAGAACGTCTTGGTATCATTCAGGTAATACATACCAAGAAATATCCAAATGTAAATGTTTGTCCTTCAGGCAACATCTCGCCCCCCTCCTCCCTTCTCCACAGATAAGGTATTCTGAGGTAATCTGATCCTCACCCTCCATGTTTGTAACCTGTATGATTGACAGGTCTGTGGGACAATGTGAGAAGCAACAAGAAGTCAGAGATGTGCATTTTCCCTGTTGTGTAAATAGTGCACATATTTTTATGCTATCAGGGACAACAATGTGATGTAAAGAAATAAAACTTAGCCACCTTCTGAATTTGTTCTACAATTTTGAAATACTTTCTTGATTTTAGAATCACGCAATTGTTTTTGTGACCTAGGAGATTAACCTCCTTGTTGTGATGAATTTTTCTGTGCACCATTTACAGTGTACGACTGATTGAAATGTTTTGAAGCAACTGTACATGTACATGTAGTTAGCAAAGGGTCCTGTTTCCCATGATTTAGTTCTGTAGTTGTCTCCATTGGTTGGTGTGCTTTTATGTTAGGCTCACTGTTCTGTAAGTGGAAAAGATGTACAGTGTATCATTAAATTAAAGGTATAATTTTTCGACCAATTTACTTGCTGTGCTGGCTTTGTGTGATTCTTGGACAGTGGTTCACTGTTAGAATGCTTTTAAATTATAAATGACACAAGCTGATGGAAGGCCCAAAATGTAGTTATTTTGAGGCCCCATCAACACCTACCCACACCAGACCTGGACCTAGACCTGAACCGGACCTGGTTTTGCTGTACCAGTACCCATCCCTAGCACATAGTGCACAGTCATTTCAGAGTTCTCTGACAACATACCCCTGCCAAGTAATTTTCTCATTACAATTAAAATGATATGTTAAAAAGTGTCTTATTAGCTTATATATATATATATGTATATACATGTATATATATATATGAATTCATTACCTCCATATCTAATATGAATATTACCCATCATTACCACTAATGTAACTTGTTCTACATTTTTGTAGGTCAGTTTTCTCACTCATCATCATTCATCATCTCACTAATTGCATAATTCATATCCATTGAAGTTCCTCTCGAGCAAAGTTACTTTTGTATGAAGTTCCTGTCTATTAGCACGACCAAAGTGCGAATTGATATACTGAGACCTAATTTGCATAGTCTTAACGCATGTATCATCAACACTGTAACAGCGTGTTGAAGTTGAACTCATCGGGCCGTTCCAAAGAAACTGGAGGGGGCCGTCTATATACGACTGGAGGACTTATATAATTACTAGGGGGATTGGGTTGAGGCCTTAGGACGGCATGACTGAGGGGGGGAAAGCAGTCAGGATAACAGGGTAGAGGGGGTTGAAGCCTTGGGGCTCAAGACTGACGGGGTATGTAACGCTAGATTGGTATTTCATCAACCCCTATTTTCTTTTTGGAAACAACCCATATCGAGGGAGTCAAATGGGGACATCTAGCGGTCAATGATATTATTGCAGAATTTGGTCAGCCACGTTACTGTTGCAGTGTAACTTTTAGGCTATTTTCTCTTCCATTGTGTCGCCGCAACCATTACTCATTATGAACGTAACGAACGATGAACACCCCAAGACAGTTCTCCATGGCCTTAACGGACTAAGGGAGCAGGCAGAGCTGACTGACGTGGTTCTGGAAGTCGAAGGGAGAAGGTAAAGTTGGAACGTTGGGGAGGGTGCAAGATCAAGACAAGGGGGCCGGGGGCACTAGCAAGGTTTTGGATAGTTCCTCCAATCTTAATGATAGAATCTTTGTTCCTATCGGGCTGTCAACCTACTTGCTCCTTATATTAAATTCATCAGTATACCAGCCTGGATGCCACAGTTGCAAAACTCCTTGGTTCCAGGGCCAAATGTCCACATCCCAGTGTCATCATTATGGACAAAGTTTTACAGCCACCCCCAACCCCAAGTAATAATAGACCCTGATATGCCCCACCCCATAGATATAATTGAGGGTCTCACACACAGGCATCCAGGCTATGGATGGACATTTGATTTATAAAATGGTTTCTTGTGTCGCCTTAAAAACTCATGTATTCCTCACCCCTGGAAAAATGACAAATTTAGATGGACTGGAAATATGATCTTTTCTAGTTTCCCCTGCCATCGTGCCGTCCTGGCCTCCTGCAGTCCCTACTTCCGTGGCATGTTCACCAGCGGCTACGCGGAGGCCAGACAGGAGAGGATCAGCATCCAGGGTGTGAGTGAGGTAGCCATGGCAACCATCCTGGGGTATGCCTACACTGGCTGCCTTCAGATGGAGCCAGACCAGGTCCAGGCTGTGATGTCTGCAGCCAGACTGCTACAGGTGAGGATGCCGATGAGGCCACGATGTTATCGTTTTGGCGAAAATAATATAGGGTGTTTGACTCAGAACCAAGAGGTCCTGGGTTGAATTCCCCCCAAAAAAGTAATGTCACATTGACGTTGTGCCCTTGGGATGTGCACTTTTCACAACTTTCTGGCATGATGATTGACAGAGTGAAAATGAGTACTTCTGTTCGATATATCCCTCTTATTACTCATTGGGTACCTACTGGTTGGCAAAATACACCTGGATTATACATGTAATAGGATGTCAAATGTAGGTCCCATGTTTGAGGAGAACCTTGCACACTTTGTGTACGCAGAAGGACAAATTATCGAAAAGAGTCTTTGGGTCCTTCTCGGTTTGAACGTGAGTGGATGAAATTAATCAGTCTGGATATGCAGCTTGTACTGTTCAATACAAATCTGGTGTGTTACACCATTATGGGTTTTAGGGGTATTTAAAACTAAGGATCTTGACTGTGTTTTCATACATAGACCGTTAGGTGTGTAACACTGTAAGTGAACTGAATGTGCATGACAATGTTTATTACTACCAGGTTGATTTTGTATGCTGTAAGGCTGCAGAATACATGAAAAACCACCTGGACGTGTCCAACTGTGCAGATGTGTTGATGTATGCTGACATGATGGGGGACCAGGCTCTAATGGAGTCCTGTAGGACGTACATCGCATCCAGGTCAGTCTAGAACTGCACGATACTCTGACTCAGTCTTCCACTAGTTGTGACAGATGACAGATGCTATGAACAGTATTTAGTACATGTTCACTGCATTGGGGTAATTCCCCTAGCTCTTTTTGACAAGCTCAATGAAGCCATGGCTAAACATCCGGTCCTAAGGACTGCATCAGTAGCGTGCATGTCGGGTGAGCGACACATGTACAGCCGGAATTGAAATTACGGCATCTAGTTCCAGAGGCAGGGCTGCTAAACCACAGGGCTACGCACACTATCGTGGCTGTCTCCAGTACCCAACCTTCCATATAGAGAACTTGGATGAGCACAAAAGTGCAAAATGCATAAGATTTAAAATGATATAGTCTTCTGTTTTATTTCATGTAACTTTCACAGGTTCAACCAGGTGTCACTGCAATCATCCTTTCTCCACTTACCACTTGCCCTGCTCCAACCACTGCTCAACAGGGATGATCTCATGACCAACTCAGAAGACGACGTTGTGCATGCAGCTCTAAGGTGGATTGAGGTTGAGAAAGAACGCTTGCAGAACCTTCCTGTCCTCTGCAGTTCCTTCCGTCATTCCTTTATTAGCAGGGAAATTCTCACAGAGCTTGAGAGCAAGCGTCCGTCAACAGACATCAAGTTGGTATACAGCGACAGCACCGCCCAGCGGTTAGGACAGACACGTACTGAGATGCAGATTTTTGTTAGGCGCGACTGGCTGGAGATTGCTTCCCCTTATTCTGCTCCATGCTACGACCCTTCGAGTAGCAAGTTGTACAAGATGAATCTTCCTGACCGCTTGTCAATGACTAACGTTTCAATGGTAGCAACTCCGGATAACGAACTTTACTTGGCAGGACACATAAAAAGTGATAGGAAGTTGAGTTTTCAGGAAGCCATGAACGATCCACAGTTGCAGAAGGCCTTCTACCAATACAATCACCTGCTGAATGCCTGGGAATCCAGATGTGAGATGATTTCACCAAGAAAAAAGTAGGTACTTTGTCTATGTTTTCAGGAAGGAGAAACATCTTGTTTTTAATGCAAGCTACATTGCTTTTACTGAGTCACCTTACAGATGTGCATTCTATGGCTTCCTACTAAAAAGGCCAAAATTACTATCAGACAGGTCACAGTTGAAGGCTGTGGCCACATATGATCTCTGGTCAATCAGAATTTTATGCTTGCCAGAGGATCTGCTCCCCAGGGTACAAGGGCACATGGTCAGGGCATCTTGGGTTTCCCTCCATAGACCGTCAGGTGTAGTGAATTGAGTGTGCAGAGAGAGTATGATGACAATGTCATGTATCCGGTATGTTTACAGGTTTGTTGGTTTGAACCTTTGTTGATTACATATATATATATATACATACTACCATTCTGTATGTACATGTTTGTAGCTGTGTAGTGAGATCTAAGGTTGTGATAATCCTTCACTATTTTCCCCAGATGTAGTCTGGTGTGTCTGAAGGGGTACATCTATGCCGTTGGTGGGGACGCCAGAAATACAGTAGAGCTGTACAACCGAAGCTGTGACAAGTGGACATCAATAGCACCCCTCCCTCATAATATGGACTCTCCTTGTGCTGTGTGCCTGGATGACAGCATCTATGTGCTAAGTGGGAAAGATTGCTACTGCTTCAGCCCCACAGAGAACACGTGGAATAAAGTTGCAGACACGCTCGGACACCCGATGGACCGACAGGTTGTCATATATGAGCGGCGCATCTACAGCCTTGTGCGGAGGTACGAGACTGAGGCATTTGTACAGAAGTACAGCCCTGAAGAAGGTACATGGACACCTTCTGGTAATGGCATGCGTTTTATCTGCGACTATGCAATGCTGTTAGTGTATGACAGTATCCTGTACCTTATCACAGTACCTGTTTCAGATGAGCGTTACAGTACCCACTGGACATTGCTGCAAAAGAGAGATTGGCCTCCGATTAACCTGTATAAGTACCAGAAATCGAATGACTCTTGGTCGAAGCAGGACAGGAAAGACAGCATGGTTCCACCCATCTCACGGTGGATGGGCGCTGGGAGTGACACCTGCGCAGAATGCGTATGCCTGGTGGCGCCGATGGTACCAACCGCTCTGGGAGATGCAAGTTCATTCCAGGACAACGAGGAATTCATGGAAGGAAGTTCATTCCAGGACAACCATTTATATTTATATGGAGCTGAACTGGACATGTATGGAGGGGAGGGTGAGAACTCTTCCACAGGTTCCTTTGACCATGGAATTATGTTAGACGAGCTTGAGGACAGCACTACAGACCAGGAGACTTCTGATGGTGAAGAAGACAGGGAGGTTGGAAATGAAGATGGGGACACCTGAGCTGGCAATCTGTGCAGTGTTCTCGCCAGCTCAGTTGAGCATTGGGGTCCCTAGACTGTGATTTTTATCCCCTTTTCTGTGACTTGGGCCCTACATTGTATTTCAACCAGTGCAGGGTCTTTTCTATTGTTTTGTATCTAAGGTAAAAGCTGTTGGCGTAATTTCATCAAAATTTGGTTCTCTAAAATTGGGTTAACGTTAGTTAACCTTTATCCGTAGGGTAACCTATACCCGTTGTATGTAGAAATATTCTATTTGGGGATAGTTAAGTAGGTGGAAGGTAGTTTCACATTGCAAATTTTGACGTTTGAAACCCACGTCGTTGACCTGAAATCTCTAAATACCCATTTTTTTCACAACGAATCTAGGTTACCCCACGGATTAAGGTGAACTAGCGTTACAAATTGAAGATTTTTCAGGAAGATTGCTTATGCATGCCATGTAGCTTTACTGTGCTAAGATGCCCCCTATGCTGTTTAAAAATCCTGGTGAGAAACCTGCTATGGAAGATGTTTCCAAAGGTTATAAAACAGCCACATATAAACAGTTACAGATATCATATTTTTTCAAAGCAGTCACTGCTTTATGCTCAGAAAGAATCCATAGCTTTAGATGTATTCATGCTTCTCTTCAACACAGTGGCTGACTTCCACGCTCCTGTTCGACGCTTCACAGTCCGCGCTAACTCCGCACCTTGGCTGGATGCAGAGTTGAGGGAGGCCATGGCCATGCGGGATGAAGCTAAAACAGCAGCTGATCTTTACGGCCTACCTTCTGACAGGGAGATCTACAAGAAACTCAGAAACTATGTAGTTAAGTTAAATCGGAAGAAAAAGGAACACTACTTCAAATCTAAGATGTCTGAGAATTCAAATGATCCAAAATATGTATGGAAGTTAACTAACTCATTATTAGGTAGGTCTAAGTGTCAATATCCAACATGCGTGGAAGTGAATGGCCAGAACATAGTTAAACCTAGTCAAATTGCCAACTACTTTAATGATTATTTCATGACTAAAACCGAGACTCACAGGAAAAACCTGGAGTCTCAAAACGCACCTGTCACTGTCCCTATTGATCAACAAATTATGTCAGATAAGTCATGTTGTTTTCAGTTCCACCCAGTCAGTGATGATGAAATACTTAGGTTACTGTTAGACATACCGATGTCATCCACATGTGGTATTGATCAACTCGAAAACAAATTAGTTAGATTATCAGCTGTGTATATTGCATCACCTGTAGGGCATATTTGTAATCAGTCACTTATGAGCAGCTGTTTTCCTAGCCAATGGAAGAGAGCTAAGGTGTGCCCATTACGTAAGAACACCAGAAAACCACTGACCGGTAACAACAGCAGGCCTATTAGCCTACTGCCTACTCTGAGTAAGGTATTGGAAAAAGTTGTACACAATCAAATCTGGCAGTATGCAGCACTGAATGATATTGTAACACCTTTCCAACATGCCTATAGACCAAATCATTCCACGACTACTGCTTTATTACGCATGACGGATGATTGGCTCTCCGCTATGGATAAAGGCGAAATGGTAGGGGTTGTTTATATCGACTTCAGTGCCGCATTCGATTTAGTTGACCATGAGCTCTTATTGGCAAAATTACAATCCTATGGTTTCAGTTCGGGCCCTTTAGCTTGGATGAGAAGTTATCTTCATGCCAGAACGCAGGTAGTGTATATTAACGGGCACTTTTCGGAACCATCTGTACTTGAATGTGGCGTTCCCCAAGGAAGTTGTTTAGGCCCTCTTATTTTCACTCTTTTCACTAATGATTTGCCTTTGACAGTGTCAAATAGCACAACTGAAATGTATGCAGACGATACAAGTATGTACAAAGCCGCTAAGTCCATTACTGATATTGCTGCTGTCTTGCAGCCTGACCTCAATAAGATTGTAGAATGGGTAAAGAACAACAAACTTGTGATGAATGTCCTTAAGACTAAGTGCATGCTTTTTGGATCTCCTCGAAAACTGGCTCTTCTACCTTCAACCTCACTGAATTTGGTTATTGGAACTAGAAGTATTGAACAGGTGAAAGAGACGGTTTTGTTGGGGCTGCACATGGATCAGTCACTTACATGGGATTTGCATATCAATAATGTTGTTGCCAAACAATCAAGGAATATCGCCCTTGTGAGAAGGCACGCATGGGCCATGTCTTATGAAGTCTGCAAGGTTGTTTTATGCGCACTTGTATTATCAGTAGCACAGTACTGTCTCCCAGTTCTAGCAAACATGTCTGAATCAAATGCTCGAAAGCTCCAGGTTGTACAGAACAGAGCCTGTAGATTGGTGCTTAAATGTCCACTAGAAACACATGTTAAGCAAATGCATTCAGACTTGGGTTGGCCCATGGTACGAGAAAGATTCGCCATCAGCACATTGACTATGTTTTTCAGAATACTTGTCAGTAAGGAGCCCCATAACATTTACAGCTCCATCGTCCCTGTCCATTCTACCCACACATATTCAACTAGATTATCCAACTCCTTCAGTTTTAAACTCCCTAAGCCAAAAACAAACTCAAAAAAGCGAACTTTTCTCTACCGTGCCATCAGTCTTTGGAATGACCTACCACCATACATCAAATCTCTGCCCAACATCTCACGCTTTAAAAAGGCAATGTATCAAGTCTTCTCAAGCCAATAGTTTTTTTTTAATGATTGTGTATCTATTATTATCTGTTTGTATATATACATGTTTGTGTATATATTTGCGTTTGTTTATGTATGTTTCATTGTTTAATATGAACCCTGGTAGACTAGCCCTAAATTGGGCTAAAGGGTATCGGAATAAAGGAAAGGATAAAGGATAGCAAGCATGCTATTTTACAACATTCTTACACGATTACAGTGCCAGTAATCTTATTCAAGAATAAGACGAAAGGAGCCTGGGTATCATCCTCTATACATAAGTACAGCTGGCTTCATCTTTTCCTGGTAGCAAGCGAAAGATTGAGTCAGCAGTTACGATGTATGAAGGATGGCACCCAGGCTATGGCAGAGGTGGCAGTTAACAGAATCTTGACAGAATCAGGGCAGGTAGTATATATTGGATTCCATTGTATGAAGCATCAATGAGTTGTTAACTTGTTCTTGTTATTTGTTTGTACTAAATTCCCCTACATTATGTTTTAATTTCATTTTTCTGTATCTGTATCTATATAGCCGGTGTAACCGCCGTTCGTCGTAACACACCAGCTTTTTGTGGTCCATTCAGTGATTCACGGTTTCCTTGCACTACTAGTAGTAGGAGAGTAGCTGAGTTCAGTCTTGTGAATTATTGTCAGCTGTTTTTGAGTGTGACTTTATTGAACCATCAAAGATGTTACACAAGGACAACTACATTGGCAAGACTAAAAGAAAAACTGCCATGTTCGCTCTGTTTTATTTTTCATCATTACTGGCTAGCTATAGCCTCCGTTGCAGGCACCGTCTGACTTTTTTCAATAACTAAGCGAAGTTTACTGATAGTTACCAT
The DNA here is from genome assembly GCF_000003815.2 of Branchiostoma floridae. Classification (NCBI taxonomy): domain Eukaryota; kingdom Metazoa; phylum Chordata; class Leptocardii; order Amphioxiformes; family Branchiostomatidae; genus Branchiostoma; species Branchiostoma floridae. Next base: position 21,866,058 of record NC_049987.1, on the reverse strand, counting down.
GTTCTGGTGGGCGGTCTATCCTGTTCCTTCCAAGAATGACATCAGAACCTGATATCTATCTGCTCTTACATGTAGTTGTTGAAATAAAAGACTGGCAGGGGCTTCGACGGAGACTACTCATGTACTGATATCCCCTTTCTACTTTTGACCACAATGCGACCGCTCAGTGACCAAAGATTTGATAGATAACAAATTCCAGAGATAAAGAACTAATCCTTTTTTAATACATTTTTTTGTTATCATAATTTTACATCTTTCATCGTATTCGAATAATGAAAGGGGTCAGGGTGGTTTCACATGTGCGTATATATTCAAGTCAGTATGAGAATTCTTAGCCTCTACCAGGCTCCACAAGTCACTGGAAAAATAGTAGAATTTGGCCAAAGCCAGATAACATGCCAGAAGAGTTGGCTGGTCGCACAGCATACTCCTCAGCCAGCTTACTCATCTGGCATGTTATGTTACTATATGTGTTTTAATTCTGTGGATTTTGCAGCGACCTGTTGAGCCTGTAGGGAGTAAATATTCCATACGGACCTCATACGGATTTACACACGTGTGAACCAATTCTTACATACCTCCAATTTTGGTCGCTGTACAGTCCGTCAGCGATCGCTGTCTAGTGGAAAGCCTTAAGGGATGCGGGGATCATTCTTTGCTTCAGCAGTAAATCTACATGATCAATTTGATGGTAGCAAGGTCTGAGACAGTACTAGGCTTTCACAATCGGCGTAGTGTCGCTCAGGCTGGCGTAAGATTCCAGCCTCCTCCTCCTCCAGCCGAATCGGAAGGCCAGCACGGGCCCGATCACAGCCAGGCAGGCGACTACGGCCAGTACGGACACAGTCACGATCTTCTCACCAGTCTGCGGCGCTGAGGTAGGGGGAGCCCCCGGGAACAGCGTGGTACCTGCAGAAATGGGGATAACGTCCAAAAAATGGATAGAATTCTTAGCCTCAGCAGGCTCCACAGGTCGCTACAGAAGTCACAGAAATTGGACAAATATAGACGCATATAACATGCCAGAGGAGTAAGCTGGTTTGCGACCATCCAACTCCTCTGGCCTGTTATGTGTCATATTAGTCCGACGAGCTCAACACTGAAAGATAACCATACAGTCATGAGCTCGTCGTTACCTCTGTAGTACAAGAATTGTTACACGCCGGCCTAGTTCATTATACGCCTGTCACATTGCTCAAAAATCAATCGCACGATGAGTCTACGACAATCACTCTAGCCTCGCTTATAATAACTTTATTTCACAACAATTGTACAAGGTACAAAGTATGGCTTATATGTGACGGAGACGGTTTTCAGGTGAAAAATACGCACAACCCTCTATTGATCTTAAAATCGGCCGACCTTCCAGCGATATGCGCGAAGATCGTGGATGATGTGACAGGGGTATTAGCGCACGCTAGTGAATTTCTAAGGGATGGTTTCACGGGATGACAGAAATTAAAGGCCGACTGGAAGAACAGGCGGGTACAGGCCTTAGCAGACTGCGCCAGGTAAAACACCTGACCGACTCGTGGAGAATGGTGACCAGGATACTGTAAATGCAGAAATGTTTGCGGTGGATTAATGTTCGCGGTTTTCGCGGTCACCACTTCACCGCCAACTTAAAACCACTGCGAATATTTTTCTATTATGGTATTAGACTGCAGTCTAAGGTGTTACCGCGAACTTAAATCCACCGCAAAAAGTCCTCTTCCGCGCTACCGCGAAATTAAATCCCCGCGAACTTAAATGCATTTACAGTAATCAATATATCACAAGGGTACAGACTTGCTGTCTAAAGGTGGTATCTCACTGCACTTGCGTCAAGCTTGCGTCACTACAGGGTTCTTTCACTTCGTCACTGTTTTGTTGTTTTTTCTGATTTTTTTATAATGAATGAATGAAGACCTTTATTGCACATTTTTGCCCCACTGGGCTTAGTACAGGTCAAATGGTAACAATCATATATATGTAACAATGGGAACAATCATACACATCTAAATATATGCAGCTATGCTGCTAATCTATTCTAGGACATTCGACTTCCTCTCGCTTCTTGGTAAATTTAGATATTGCATAATACATAAAAGTGTGACTTATAAGACGACAAAATACACAAAAAGTAAGAAAATTCGTTCTTTATTTCTGAAATTCGTTGAGTATCTTTCGAACCCCGCAGTGATGCAAGCTTGAGGCAAGTGCAGTGAGAGTGCACCTTAAGCAGTCAGCACAGTTTCCTCCATGTCGAGTGTATGGAGGAAAATATTATGTATTGGTATGTCTCATGTCTAGTATATCATGCTACAAAGCTGAAATTAATGTATAATTACATTAAAAAAACTTACCAGGCCCGTCACAGGGGAAGACATTGCAGGTTTTGGAGTCATTTTCGTCCCCCATGCAGAACTGGCCCCTGCTGGAGTTATACGGGTTGTCGCAGAAGCGTTGCCTATAGCTCTTCCCGCCGTCGCAATAAGCCGAGCAGACCGACCAGCCGGTCCAGCAGCTCCAGCTCCCGTCAACGTCGACTTTTACTAGAGGGATACCTATTGGTATTTTTACAATAAGGTTATGGTGCTATTTTTGTCGCCAGGTCCCGGGTTGATTTTAACTGTGAATTAAAAAAAATCAGTGCAAAAATAAAATGCAGCCCGAAAGTACCTGGCGGGCCCTTTTTTCAGTTGTGACCGCAGCATTCTTGACGACGCCTTCTACAGTTCGGATAGAGTGACAGAGAAAAGTATGAGGTTAATAAACGTGGACGGAAGGCGATACAGACTTTCAGGCATCTTTGGCCTAGCCTGTTATAATTACTGGAGTCACGTGTTGACTGTGGTCCAGCACCTCCAACTTCGCTCACTGTAGGGATAGAATAGAGTAGTAACGAGTTAAGATGCCATGAGGCTAGGGGTGAGTATCAGTACCGAAAATTTAGGCACAGGTCCGGTTCAGGTACAGGTACAAGTTTTGTAACGAAACGATACCGGTCCCCGACCCTAGCTTAATCATTGCATCAGGAAGCAGATTAACATTTTTTCACCCTCTCTGGTGTTACCGTAGGAACCCCATCTCTTACCGAAGACGGAGTCAATCACTTTCTCACAGGACTCGCCATACGTCCCATTCTGACAGACGCACTCGCAGGTAGTCCCAATCAGCACCGCCTTGCCGTTGTTCTGACAGGGGGCGCACTTGCACGGGTGGAACTCGTTCAGGTACTGCACCAGGGCTTGCTCCAGGTGGACCTTCTTCAAGGATGCCAGTGACACGCCAGCAACAAGTTCCGACAGTGGATAAAGCTGAGGTAAAGATACCAAGAGAAACATTTTCAAAGCTCTACTGCTGCGCAATCAATTATTCACAGGTACATGGAAATATTGTAACAGAAAACTGTAGTCCCATGGCCTTTTGTGGCCATAGGGGCAGTGGGTTACTAGTATTATCCACTGTGTCTAGGGCATGTTATTGGGAGGCGGAGCCTATACCCCTATTTCCACCACCTTTTACCTTTTTAAAGCAGAGAAATACAATAATCTTACTTTGGCGGAGATAACTGCTGGGTTGTCCTTGACGCTGTCCACCCAGGCATCATACTTGTCTGTCATTGGCTGGTTGGCGTAAGCAAGGCTCCCAGCTGCTTCGGACGTCCCGCCTTTTACAAAGGACACGCTGTCACTGGCGGCCAGGGTGAAGCTTCCTGTGGAGGGTGTACAATTGATCAAACAATATATCAATCAATAAATAAACTTTTTAACAGGATACTCCTACCCCGACTTCGCGAATCTTCGAGAGTAATTTCCAGAGGTAAGTCAAGTGACCACTTGGTTTGTAGTGTACGTAGATACCCGTGAAGGTTTTATATATTGTCTATATTTTAACGCGTCTTTCAAGAAGATCACTGGTGGGCCACTGCTGGTTTGGATATTTTAAGAAAAAAATATAACTTTATCGTTTTTGCTACTGCCATGTTTGTAAGCCTCTCGCAAATTTCAACCTAACTACGTACCCCAGCCTTTGCAGGTATGATTTAACTTTAGATGTGTACTGTACCAGTGTTTGCTCTGTGTGAATATGAATCTTCCAGCCTTAGCTAACAAAACAGTAAATAGATAAATAACGTTTGTGACCGCATTCTTAACAGCCACACCTAGCTACTGTGCGAAATAGAACCGGTCACTTGAAATTTCCTTCAAGCAATGACTGTTTTTAAAGGTAAGGTTCATACCTCCGACAGCTGACAGTCCACCTTGTTCACGGAGAATGACCTAGTCTCGGTCTCGCGAGAGATCACGACACTAGGTCAGGCTTGCGAGATCGAGACTAGGTCATTCTCCTTGAACAAGATGAACTGTCAGACGTCGAAAATGTTAGGTATGTACCTTACCTTTAAAAACAGTCATTGCTTGAAGAAAACTTGTAACTGTATTCTTATGTGACTGAACCTGTCAGTATTGCCATGAGGAAGGTGACAGACGGTCACCAAACCTCGGTTGTTCTTGTAAATACCTTAGTTGTGAAAAAAGAACCGTGTTATCCAGTGATTTTTTCCATCTGACGAATTCATTTAAATATAGATAGATAGATTTAGTTACCCGCGGTCGTCTGAGACAGCTTGTTGTCCTGACAGTGCTTGAAGCCGGCGTCGCCGCCGATTTTGATCCCGAAGAACGACACCTTGGCCTCCACACTGAGGCATGACTTCTGATCCTCCTCGTTCAGCTCTGGAGGAGGAGAATTAAAGTCACCATATCATCACTGCATCATCATGTGTTCATAGAGTGGCATATCGACGTTTTCAACGTTATTGTGTCGATCAACATGAAAAAAGTTGGGGTAACTGCTTTTTTCACTCAGACTTGGAGGAACGAACAGCCAATGAAATGGCGCCTTTGACGGATTTCTGATATAACAAAACGACATTTATGAAGGCTAGATCTAGACATCCAGGTAAACAATTTTTAAAAGCAATTCAATCTAAGTGGATAGAATTTACTTCCAAACGTCTTCAACGTCACTACAACGTTTGTCATTCATCAGACAGAACACTCAGTTCCTATCAGACCTTGATAAACAAACCCTAGCCATAGGCCAATTATATTCACTTTTGACCCATTACTGAAGCCAAGTGTTTACAGGGCCTACACATAGAAACCGAATCAGCAGGAATCAAGCAGAACCAGCCGGAATGAAGTATTTGCAAAATTCATACCATATTCGGGGCCATTCGGGTGGGAATTCCAAATGGACCTTATATCCCCTTCACACGAAAAGGAATAAGCAAAATGCTGTCAGAAAGAAATTTATTTTGTATTTCTGGGAATTCGTAGTGTATTCTAGGAATTCTTACTGCATTCCAGATATTTTTGGGCACATTCTGGCAGGATTCGATTCTCCATCGAACGAGATAAGAATAATGTTGGAATGAAGTAGAATGCAGTTAGAATAGTTTTTAAACTAGAGTTAGAATACACTTTGAATGCCGTTCGATAATTCTCCACTTCGAATGCACCTCGAAAGGTTTAGCATGTCAAAAACTTCCGGGGAGCTAAAAGAACGGGCACAAATATCTGGAATGCAGTGAGAATTTCTAGAATACACTACGAATTCTGAGGAATAGATAATAATCTTCATATTTAAGGCCCATTCTTGCTCTCGTGTGAAGGGGCCTTTGTGGAGTGACGTGTCCGAAAGAATCGAATCAATCGTAAGGTTGCTCAGTTTTAACTCAATGAGTTCTTAGAATTCCATAGGTCGTTCCTTAATGAGCTGGCAACAAGGGCAAGAGAATGGAAAAAGAATTATCCACTCGGAACTCTGTGACTTCAAAATTAGAAGAGTGAATATACATGATATGAGACAGACATTAATACCCTCGCCGCAGACGCAATGTTAGATATGATAGATGAGGATCATTGGCTGTATGTCAGCAGCTTATGCATTGAATACTAGTTATGAAAAAAAAAGTAGCCTACCCGACTCAGTGAGGCTTTGTCGGTTGTACCTGTACACGTACCGGTACTGCCCACCCAAACTACCGGCTGACAAGTAGTGCGTCCCGAAATCAACTATCAGCTTCCTGTACTCCACATAACTGTACACCACCGGCAACTCCTCCAGTGCCCTGTACGGAGAAACATCGTGAATCATCTATGAGGCTTGTCACTTTGAATTTGACATTGGAGAATAGGCCAGTTCACGGTTCACACCGCACATGCATAGCAAGATGCATTGTAACTAATATGTAACGCTACTTCACCTTTATCCGAGGGGTAACCTATATCCGTTGCTTTCAAAAAAGGGTTTTTAGAAATATCTAGTCGACGGTTTTTAAACTACAATAGTTAGAACATATTACAACTTGAAACCACCGTCCGTCGACTTAATATCCCCAAATACCGTGTGGGTAAACAGAACGAATATAGGCTATCCTGCGGATAAAGGTGAACTAGCGTTATATCGGATATTATCCTTTGTAACAGTGACAGGTTAGTTGAGCAGCGTTGGTTTTGCATATCTGGAACTGCCAAACGAATCTAACCTGTAGAAGCTGTCACTTAGGATTAAGTCCTCGCTGTTCATCCTGAACTGCGCAAGCTCGATCTGGTTGGAGACGGTGAACAGGGCGGAGTCCGAGGACTGGCTGGATTTGATGACCTCATGGTTGCCATGTGACTGGCTGCTGGCGACCTCAGCGCTAGCTTTGATAACCTGTACAAGAGAGAGAGGGAGAGAGAAAACTTAAAGACCCAATAATTATACATGTTGTGAAATAATGATACCTCAGATATGGGCAATAAAATGCAGACATGGCAACTTTGTGACCCAAAAATGTGGAAAAATAGCCAGACTGGCTGTCACATGTCATTCTGGAGAGCGTACATTCATTTCATCATCTCGTTATGTCTACCACGTTTGCCGGCCAGGACTAGTGTTAAACCCGTTCTTAGATAAACGTACCGAGAATGAGGCGGAGACGCCAGCATGGATGTCCAGCTGTCTGTTGGTCGTGGTTTCTTTGTAGAACTGTTTAGAGCTGTTGAACTTTTCTGAATGGAAGGTCGTGTCAGCAACCACCTGGTAGACAGGAACATGCACCTGTTTGTAGAATGCTTTTAACAAGAACAAAGGTTTCTCGGTTTGTGGACCTCTCGATCCAAAATCCATAAGGTCGTGTGGCGTAGCTGTAGGGTTTTTGGCCTAGAACCCAAAGGTTCTTGATTCAAATCCTGTCATGTAACCGATTTTGACGACGTTCCTCACTTCACCCAGGTGAAAAATGGGTACCTGAATTCGGTTGGGGAGGTAGAAGCTGGAGGTTAGGCTACACCTCCCAGTATCGTTTATAACAATCCAGTGCCCCCTATGGCCTCAAAAGGCCATAGGACTACCTTTAACTTAATCTACCCTTTTCCAGCCAAATCCATGTTCCCTGTTTGTGCTTCATTATTTTCTCATAGTCCACAATCACTAACGTTACCCATGATTTGATGGGACAACTTCAAGCCGGAGTCCCCATGCCCAAACATTGGACTCCTGTGATATAATTCTGTGTAGACTGTTCCCTATAACATACAACCAGAGCTTAACAGCTTAGTCAATGACTATTGATATAAAGTCAAATTCGAAAGATCTGCTTAGTATCAAAAGAGACGAACTAAGGTTTGGGTCAAGTGGGGATACTCCAGAACCATTTCAACAATGCAGTAAAACTGACATATCTCCTTGCAGTACTTCTAAGGTGCAAAATGGCTTCCACCGCATGTTAGGGTGACATTGAAGTTTGACATCATCCTAGGTCACAAGAAACGACAGAAGTTTACCTGGAACCTGTAGAACTGGGTGTTATGCGGCAAGCGGAAGGTTTTTCCGTGGTCTCCACTGTAAACAGTCCTGCACAGACCGCCATACTTGGAGTTGTCCAACACCTGCCCGCTGAGTTCCCCTGTTAGGACGTTATACCTGCAGAGAGGAAGCCGCAATATTTTACATGGTCATTTCAAAGGATAGAGAAGAAAGAGGAATAAAATCTACTGCGTTAAAGTGTCATAAAAAAGGGGCAATTAATTCCTAATGGATACCAGTCCTAATCCAATGGGAGCCCTATCGATGTTTTCCCAGTTAGGTTTTGGATTTGATCCGAGATTTGGTCTTGCATCGAGACCTAAAATGATGCCAAAAAATCCCGTTAGAAATCTAGAGTCCAAAGATGGCCCGGTGGCCGCCAGTAGCGCCCGGGCGTCGGTTTGAATTGTGACTGTAGCATTACTGACCCGCTGCCGGCGAAGTCGATGTTGGGGATCACGTCCTCCACATCTTTCCCCTCACACAGGTCCTGTACCTCCGAGCACTCCTGCTCGTCAGACTCGTCACCGCAGTCGTCATCGCCGTTACACCGGAAACTGGCGGGAACACAGCGGCCTGGGGAGGGGGGCACAACAGAGTTTAACCCTATTCAGACCGGGCTTTTGAGGCCAGCCACGTCTAACTCCTCTGTTATACGACTTATCATATGGCCACCACATTTTCAGACAATATCAGAAACATAATATCTGAAGATTTTAAGAAATTTTACTCTATTATGACGCAATATGACGTAATTAGGTTGTCATCAATTTGACTATTGGCTTGAACCATGGAAAAAAGGTATTCCCAGACAACTTCAAGGCATGCTGTAAAAATGTAACAGCAAGCGCCAATAACTGAATGATAATGTTTGTTACGACGTGTGTTACCAATAGCAACATCAATGACGTCAAAATGACGTCATGTATATCTAGGATACCAGTTTGGCTCCGCCATCTTATATCCGCCACCTTGAATTTTCAAAAATACATTTTTGTAGCAAATAATCGCAAAAGACAATTGAAAAAGACAAAAAACGTTCTTCATGGCATTTTTGATGAAAAAATACTAGGTAGTTACAAACTTTAAGGGATAATGATTTATCTATTCTTGATCTGGTCATATGGCCCGCTATCTTGGATTTTAGCCGAAGACGTCATCAAATTAGCATCAAATTTATTCATATTAAGTTATGAAAGATATTTTCAAAATATTGCAATTTGTAACTAACGTTACTGTTTGTCGAAACGCTGTCCTTAAGGTTACCCCGAGGATAAAGTATCCGAAACATCTTCGAAGGTGGCAACTTTACCAGTCGTGACACATTTGAACTGTCCCGAGGTGCATCCCGAGGTCAGAGGGCAGGTTTTGTCGGAGCTGCACCGTCGGGTCTCCACCAGCGGCTTGGTGCAGGGAGAACCGCCGAACTGCGACGGGCGGACTATCGATGAATACCGGGACTACAAGCAAAGCAAGGCAAAAGCAAGTAAACCCAGATAGTCAACCACACAGGTCTGATCTATGGATACTATCCTCCCAAAGACCACTGATTTTGGCATCCCAAACAAGAAATTTAGATCATTGTGATCGCTGAATAGCAATATTGGTTTTTAATAATGGTTTATTTCTTCTCACACTACACAACATAGGTTGCAGCGTCAGTATTAATACCCTGAATTGTGCTGCCGCGTTACATTTGTAAAAAAACAACAACAGGAACAATTGTTAAAAATAGTATATGCACAATTAAGAATTACATTGCTGTGCCGAGTTAGTGTTGACGTTTTATGTAATAAAACAGTTAAAACAATCATCTAAAAAGGGCGGCGGTAAGTGGCCTTTACAAATAGCTTACACAATGAGAGGACATTGTTTGCCTGTTAAGCTAGATAACCTTGTATTTACATTGTAACTATATTGTTAAGGACAAAATTAACTGAACTGATTGTAAAGGAGCTATAGTCTACCCGCGGGAGGGCCGGGACCGAGGGCGATACGGAATACATTGTCGCGGTTGTATTTTATTATATCATGCCAAAACGGGGAAGCTCACGTTTCCTCGAGTTGCATTTTTTATTTGAGAACAATTGTTCGAATTTACGATAGCGCCGCGACGAGTTCGAACTGTTCGAATCGAACTATGGAGCCCCGGACCTGTCAGAGCACCGTTACCGGACGTCTATGGACCGTACTTGTTTTCTATTGATCATTACCACATGACAAATTGGAGGGAAGGGGGAATGGACGGTAGGGCTGTGTGTTTTTCCTTTAAGTCCCCTTACCTGTGTGTTTAAGCACGGATCACAGACGGACCAGTCCCCAAACTCCCCCACCTGACAGTCTGCAGGGCACCCGGCGGTGTAACATGGCTGGAACGGGAAACAAGATCAGCATTCTTTATACATTTTCTGTATTCAATTTAAATTTATTGTGCAACATACATGTATTTCTTACAAAAGACCATATATTTACTCTCTCATCTTGGTGCACCGGTGGGAAGGCCGATCGAAAATCGAATGAAAGGAAAAGGTCACGATTGTTCCTACCAACCTCTGCTTGGAGAGTAACGATACATATAATTATTTGCAATAATCTTTACCGATCGCCTAAGCGGTTGTTTTGACCTGATCGAAAGATACGCTGCAGTACCATAAGAAGCCCCTAGGGAGCTAGTCAATCGAGGTCTCAATACAACTTCCCACATATCAAGAAAATCTATTTAAGCCTTCTCGAAGTTGACATGGCAACACGAAAAATGGAAGATTTTCAAAACTTTTTTTTGTAAAATTGTTGCCAAATAAATCTTAGGAAAAGTCACCAATTTTGAGACTCTAACGTAAGCCGTTCCAGTATTGACGTTATATGGTTATACGACATGAAAGCACGGACCTCAAAGGCGAATATATAACGTTACATTAGACATCTGGCGGCAAGTAATGTACTGTACTACTGTGTGAATAAGAGAAATAAGTTATCGTCTTGTCTGTATCATACAACAATTCGTCGATGCTGAGGTCGGCAATTTTGTGCAGAATTTGACCGTGTTTACACAAGCCGCGTCGGCGCAGTATACTCCAAATCGATTCAGAAATCGGATTTCTGAATTGATTTGGAGTATACTGGGCCGAAATCCGACTCAGACTCAGCGGAGTTCATGTAAACAAAAATTTCGCGTACCGAAGCATTACTCTTCTGGACTCAACTTAAGTAACGTCGAAACCATGGTCGCTCTTGTGTGCATTGGGGATTCCGAGTCGACTTCCGGTCAGTTATGTGAAGCTCAGGTCCGGGTTGATATAAGAATCGAAGATATAGCGCAAATTTGAAGATTCGTTTTTGGTCTACTCTTTACGCCATAAGTTTTCGGTATATCTGTTAAGATCATCACATTCATCATGTTAATTTTCAAAGCAACAACATCTACAGATACTACAATATTGTAATATTGTAGCTTCCAATACAGAGTGGTGTGCAAGCACTTACTCACAAACACACCCTTCACCTGCAACAACATCACCATATCATGGAGGTATGAGGTGGCCGAGCGCTTGTTATATAGCGTGGAGTGAAATGCTGTTTTCGTCACGTTTCTTTCGTCATATTTCATTCCACACATCAATCCATACATATACATTGACTTAAACATTTATCTTGGTCTCAGATATACAAACGCTGGTGATCATGAAAGCATAACCTCCATGAATATTTGATGGCTGTAACAAAATATCCTCCCACCGCTACCGTAAACATAATCTTCTCTGGCAAAGGTAAGAGGCACAAACCTGCTACGAAACGGCGTGTTTACTCACCTGAGTATCCTGACCACTCAAATGAGGACAGGGCCCTGATCCTGTCACGGTGCGGGTGCGGGTATGCCAGCAGCCGCCGCCGAGGCCGTTGCCCGAGCACGCTCCCCATGGGCTCCAGTCCCCACCATTGCAGCCCTCCGGGAGCGGCGGGGGTGAGGATCTCTCGCTCCCAAAACTCTGCCCGGTCTCAAAACTCGCTGTCAGCGCGGCCAAGGCGAGTAGGAAAGGAACAACCTTATATCGGCCCTTCATCGCGCTTGACGTTGATCTCGAAAAACTTGATGTGCCCTTTTTTGGGTAACTGGAAGGTCAACCAAACGTTGCTGATCCTTTCACTTGTTTTTTTCACTTATACGCAACAAATTAAAGGCCTTGTGACTGTGAATCATTGTTTTGGGGACCAAAGTACGAGTACTTTCGATCGGTTTTGACGACGTAATATCACCTTCACGCCGCCCGCACTGCCCGGATTGGTGTGAATTTCTGGCGCGACCCGAAATGAAGTATTCGGGGATTCCCCGAGCAGGTGCAACAAAGATCTTGTGACTCTGAATATTGAGTTCTGGGGAACAAAGTACCTTCGATGACGTACAAGCAAACATCAAAGCCGATCAGAGATCCGAGCCTATCGCCTATGCTTCAAGCGTTCAAGAAATGGCTTCATCTGAGCTTGGAAGCCTGTGTACCATACTCCTTAGTGACCGCTAGCTGGCTCAGTCATTTCGTTGGCTAAACGGGTGATTTAGCAGACAATTGTGAAAAATGACACTAACAGCAGACAGTTATTTGAAAATGCTCCCACACGTGTATTTTCTCTCTGCTACCCATCTATCATCTTTTCAAAACAACATGACACACGAGTTAAGATCATTATAGTAGCATTATTCACTTGTGGACAAATTACTAACAGTTGTAATATGGCTGTTTTTACATGTTATCTTGCAAGCTGCGCATCTTCTTTATTTATTGACAAACCTTGGCACTTCTCATGTTTCAAACTCGAAAATTGCTCAATAAATATGAAACATTGTTGATTACAAGTAAAAACTCTGCCAACCATATCTTTTTAGGTTCCTAACTACCTGCCTAAGCAAGTACCCATATGTATGCCAGGGTCCTGAGGGACCTAGATCCTGCTACCTTTATACCAGTGCTGTCTTCAGATTTTTTTTCACATCTCACTTATTGTTAAATTTTTGTTAAATCATCAATTTAATGTCACAAAAATCAATGAGTTTGGGGACAGACAGGGTGCAATGTTTGTTCATCACAACTAGCAAATTTCCATTCCGGCACTAAGGAACAGGTCCTGGAGGCATCCTTACTTTATACTGAATCCTGTGTCTTTCTAGGTAACTTGGTGACAAGCAAAAAAACAGTTGTTATTTTTTTCTTTCCTGTGCCAATAGGGAATACAAAAATAACACAAAAGTCTGAGGCAAAATAGCATGCAGTACTGCTATCTCCCCCCAGAGGGAGCTCTTCCCTTCTCCTTGGGTTTCAGCTCAAAACTGGCAAACACCTTGGCCTGAACTGTCACTGTTGCCATGGCAATTCTCTCCTGGTACGTCATTGGCTTGTCTTGGTCATGTGACTGTCCCTGAGCTGGCGGCCCCTCCCACTCCCGACAGCTCTCTTCCCTGATGCTGATTGGCTGACCCACGGTCGAACGGAGCAGCCGAGCGACTTCCACCGCTTTTTGTCGTGCATTTCTCACAGCCAGGAGACACGCTTGTCGTCTGAGAGGGAGAGAACCTTTGAGTAAAGCACATGGTACTCTAAACAAATTAAAGGTATCTTGAACCAGTTTTACCTTACAAAGAAGCAGTGTTAAGAACTTAAGATGGTAAGCTGGTCTTGGGATTAGTTGTTGACTTAGAATCTAAAGGGTTCTGGGTTTGAATCCCTAGCATGTCTCAATGAGGTTCCTTTGGCCAAGGCACTTAACACTGACTTATTTCCTCACTTGAATCAGGTGAAAATGAGTTGTAAATTTTAAAAAAAATTGGCATGTAAAGATTTCAGAGGGTCTAGATTTCAAAATTTTCATAGGGAGCATACTCCCACACCCATTTCCATTCAAAATCAAGGGGACGGAAAAAAAACAGACTGGCTCGAACACTGGCCTAGACATTCAGCATCCCTGAGCCCGTGTCCATGAAATCTCACCTGAGCTCCTCCAGCCTCTGCGGACTGTGGAAGAACTCTGGGGTTGCCACGACGACCGACTCGTCCATCTTCTCCACCAGGAAGTTACACACGCCCTGGCACTTCAGGAAGTCCACAAACACCACCCTGACCTCCCCCTCCATGTGGTACAGTCCGTCCACTCTATGGATCACTTTGGAGATCTGGGTGTCCCCTTCCTGGTAGTTGGCACAAAAAATACAGCAGAAAATAAGAAATTAAAGGTCATTTGTGAATTTCTTGTTTCTTTCATTGCAATTTTCTTGCTTTACTAGTAGCCTGTCTATACATTTTCCTGCCTTTATGCTCCACTTATATGATGACAGGATTCAAAATGTCTGTGACATGGGGTACACCACCAAATAGATTTCTTTTGGACCATTGCTTTGAGTATCCACATATATCTGCCCATTCACAAGTTTTCACAATTAGGTCCGGGTTCAGGTACGGACCTGGATATGATCCTCTAGACCTGAACCGTACCTGTACCTGAAATGTCTGTTCCAGTACCCACCCTTAGTGTATAGAGAAGAAATATTAGAAATAGAAAAGGACAGAAGAATGCTGCCATGACCCTGACCTTGACATGGTGAGTCTGCAGCACCTGTACGATGTAGTCCAGCCGTCTCTGAACACTGGTCTTAGCTTCCAGTACAGCTTCCTTCTTACTGGTCACTACAACTGTCACTCTGTAACATATATCATATCATATCATATTTCTGTACGCTGGTCTTAGCTTCCATCACAGCTTCCTTCTTACTGCTCACTACAACTGTCACTCTGTAACATATATTATATCATATCATATCTCTGTCAGTCTGCACGCTGGTCTTAGCCTCCAGTACAGCTCACTACAACTGTAACATATATCATATCATATCTCTGTCAGTCTGCACGCTGGTCTTAGCCTCCAGTACAGCTTCCTTCTTACTGGTCACTACAACTGTTACTCTGTAACATATATCATATCTTATCATATCATATCTCTGTACGCTGGTCTTAGCCTCCAGTACATCTTCCTTCTTACTGCTCACTACAACTGTCACTCTGTAACATATATCATATCTCTGTCAGTCTGCACGCTGGTGTTAGCCTCCAGTACAGCTTCCTTCTTACTGCTCACTACAACTGTCACTCTGTAACATATATCATATCATATCATATCTCTGTACGCTGGTCTTAGTGTCCAGTACAGCTTCCTTCTTACTGCTCACCAAAACTGTCACTCTGTGGTAACATATCATATCATATCATATCTCTGCACACTGGATTTAGCCTCCAGCACATCTTCTTTTTACTGCTCACTACAACTGTCACTCTGTAGGTTTTCACTGTTACTTGATATCCCATGATATTGAATATTATTGATGTATGTTGCAATACATCAATATCATGGGATATCAAGTAACTGATAAAACTTATAAAAACTCATAAGTTAACATTCATATCCAACTTATCTGACTGTTACATTATGTTTATGAATCTCTATACTAAACGTTTACCGGCTGTGAAAGCAATGCTACCTCCCTGACTCTTTCTCTTACTACTTGCAGCCGAACCCAAGGCAATCTAGACATAACCACCCAAACTCATACAAACCCATTAAGACTAATAAAGACATCTCAAACATTCATATTTCCCAAGAACCACTAACGATTGGAATACTCTGCCATACTCAACCACCCTTCAAGCTAATCCCGTTAAGTTTAAGGAAGAGGTGTTGCAACACCTGAGGAACGGTCAATAAACAGCAGCACTACACACTGGATGGTTTGCCCCAACAAAAATAAGGGGTGTTATTCAGTACAAGAACAAGAACAACAAGTTGTTTGAAATTAAAGCACACAGAAAAGGCAACAAAATTACATCAAAACAAAGTAAGCAAGCCCGGCGGCTGCAACAAAAAAATATCACCTAATTTGATAGAGGTGAGGAAACTTAAACAGTCAACCTACGCCAGTTGTTGGTATATCGGTACAGCTTTGTGCTTTTTTTAACTTCATAATGTTGTTGTTGTCTCTCTAACCGCTTCAGTTTGTCGGTATATGGTCACACGTGCTTTTACAGACAAGTTTCCCTTTCGCGGTTTTTCGCCAAGTCGCCCCCCTCCCCCACCTTACCTGGCACGATCGGGCGGCAGAGAAAGCTCCCCCGTCGCCGAAACCTCGACTTCATTCTTCCTCACAACCCTCCGGTCTTTATCTTCGTTCTCGTCCACGAATCTGGCTTTTTTGTCGCGATCTTTTTGGGCCAGAGAAGCGAAAACCTGGACAGGTCGGTACGCCATCTTTTGTTGACATCCGAAAATGGCGCTCGAATCTAGTACGCACGCGCATCCTGTTGGACTGTACCATTGGCGGTTTTAAGGGACGTTAGGATGATTTTCATCGTAATACTAATAACAACATTATCATGATGATTATTAGTACATCACACATTATTTAAAGTTTCTCGCATCTTACGGATATTTTCTGATGCAGCAAAATTACACATGACCTTCCATGTAACGCAAAAAGCGTCTCCTAGCGGATTATGACCAAAGTACAGGAAAAGCTATCATAACACTGCGGTGTGATTTAGATTCCAGCCATGTCTCGGTATATGCTATATATAACTGTCGTTGCGGCTGTGACGTCGTGTTGTCTTCAGTGGGTCCAGTCTAACGACAGAAACACCGCCATGGCTGACCTAGTCTCCGTAGAATACGAGATCTAACGTTACGGCGAAGTTCAAGGTAACAAAGTCACTGGTGTCTTATTGATTTCAAGGACACGATGTTCGAAGCCATGAACCCCTCTATACACGCCAGCCTGTAAGATCTTGTAACCGAACGTGTAATTCGCATTTTTATCATATAGATCACGCCAATACATTTTTATAGTGTAATGTTACAGTTGAGAGATACTACTAGTAAGTTAATGAGGTTATTGTCATGGGTACAGAATTAGTGTTTCCATTCTATTGAGATTGTGACTTTTATCAATTTTTGTTTGTCTGTCTGTTTGTTTGTTTGTCTGTTTGTTTGTTTGTTTGTGATGATATCATGTGCTGTGATCAACAACTGGCACGCTGACAAGGTGTCTTCTTTCGAGATGTGAGTACCACTTTCTATTTCTATGTTTGTTAAAAATTACAAATGTTTGTAACGTTAATGGCCGTCTAATTTTCTTATATCATTGCTGGCGGTTAGGCAACGCTTAAATACCCTGCAGAAGAGACTATGCCGACTCAGTGATCTATTACTCTCAATATGATTAAGGACATTGCTGTAAGATTAACTCACTGTTTAAATGAACACAAGTCTCTTCCACCTCCGACAGAACACCCGTAAGCAAGCCCGGCGACTGAAGCTGGTTGGGTGGGTGAAGAACACCCGGCACGGTACAGTAGCAGGGGTCGTACAGGGGCCCAGGGACGCTATCAACCAGATGTGAGTCAGTACTACTAGTAGTAGCCTCCATCGCAGGCTCTTTGGGCCTTTTCACATCTTTTTGTTTTTGCTCATGATGCAATTTTGCTGAATTTCTTTTTTGTACTGGTTCGTTTGGCCCCGGCGGCAAAAACGAACCAATACAAAAAGAATGTATTATGTGCCCCCCCCCCCAAAAAAGGGCCCAGAGAGCATGCGATGGAAGCTATACTACTAGTACATGTCGGTCATAATAACATTAACTGAAATTTCTATTTGAACAACATATCCAAAGAAACAAAAGAAATATCAAGTCTTATTTGATTTTATTGACTATTCGTTCTCGTACAAAGCCAAAACGTTTCGGAACTACAATAAGCAAACTCATGACATTTTCGACTGTCTTGCTTTAGTCTTTCAGTTTGAAATCCTAGATAATTTTCTGTGGTTCCCATACTCATAACGTAATAAGCGCAGGGTATGTTCATGTAAGGCACGGAAAACTAACTAGGATGCCGCCCAGGTTTGTAGTCTTTTTAACAGCATTTTTCTTGTTGTCTTGTCCCCATAGGAAGCACTGGCTGCAGCATATCGGGAGTCCGATGTCGAGAATCGAAGGGGCGTCTTTTGAGGAGAAGAGCATCGCCCGGCTGGAGTTCGGAAACTTCGACATTGCGTACGGACGTTAAGTGTGCCGGCACAAGTTCAATGTGTGACCAGGGAATCTTTTTGAACTACATATATATGATTGTTAAAGAGCACCGTGAGCCTCAATGTTCTTTCAGCTCCATTTCAACCTTCTACGGCTGAAGAGTTTTTTGCTTTATGTCAAACTTATGTAAAACCGAAACTGAGGTATATCTGTGGCAAGGATAAAAATTCATCGTAGTAAAGTTTTGATTGAAAATTCTACATTCTATGATATTGTGCGTAAGGATTATAAGAGGAATTCCGACAGGAAATATCGTTAAGCTCTAAGCAGGACTTACGGTAGTATTTAATAATGAAGTATCACAAGCTGGCAAAGGAGTGTGGCCGGCCTATAGATCGAGAGTACTCATTGGCAACCGTAGGATCTGCTTGGAGATTAGGTGCACCGCTGCTCTGAAGTTGGACAGCGTCTTGGGCTTGGATTACAAGAACAAGGCCGGTAAAAACCATGGTGCCTATAGTAGACCGTCCCACAGCTGCCACCAGTGTTGTGTCTGAGATTCTGAGATGATGACTGGTCACGGTACAGTACGTGACAGCTTCAAATTCCTCCTGCGATCTTCAGGTGCTCTCCCGTAGTGAACGGACAGGCGTCGCTGCACAGCCAGCACACGGCCTCCGCTACCTCTTGGGGCGCTGCGACGCGACCGACAGGACTCATGGCGTCCAGCTTCTCCATGAAGTCTGCAGGCAACTTTTCCTTCAGCCGGCTCAGCATGGAGGTTGCCGTGAGTGCTGGACAGACGGCGTTCACACGTATCCCGTCCTTGGCGTACTCCGCTGCGGCTGTCTCGGTGATCCCCAGGATAGCCCACTTGGACGCGCAGTAGGCAGAGCTGTAAGGCATGGGACCCAGGCCCGAGCGGCTGCTGTCGTTGACGATGCTGCCCCGCTGCCCGCGGAAGCGGCACACGTCCGGCTTGTCGGCCCATCTAGCCGGGTCGCTCACGACGGGCTCCTGCTGCAGCATCTGGGCGATCTCGTACTTCAGACATAGCCACACGCCCTTGGCGTTCACGCCCATGACGCGATCATACTCCTCTTCTTGGTGATCCGCGATTCTGGCAGGGGTTCCCTCGATTCCAGCACCGTTAAAAGCGCAGTCGATCCGTCCGAAGCGCTGAACCGCCGCGGTTACCATGGCTTCCACGCTTGTCGCCATGGTAACGTCCACCTGCACGGCGATGCCCGGAGTTTGGAGCATGCCCAGTGTCTCCTTGACGCTCTGCTCGTCGATATCAGCCACCACACAGCTGTACCCGAGCTCAGCAAACCTGACCGCCGTGGCACGTCCGATGCCGCTCCCACCTCCCGTTACCAGGGCAACGGGCTTTCGTGTACCAGTAGCCATGGTTACGCCTAGAGAACAGATGATCAATAATGGAATGAAAGCTCGTCTGTGATTGTAGGTAGCATAATTGCACGTCTCAAGACATTCTTCAGTGTCTCCATTTTTTATGTATTTATTGTTATTATGTACAACTTCCATACTACTGGAGACTCCTTACAATCCTTTCCAAATACACGGTGTACAACAAGCGCTCCCTTGTACCCATGGGCCTTCGCACTAACACATGTATACTTGAGAAAGGTGTAGTCACTCTCACAGTAGTAAAATCTTAATACGTCCTTATATGGGCTTGCCCAGTACTAACCAAGGTCGATGACCCATAAACGGAGAAATCAAAGGTCAAAAACCTAGAAACATGGTATCGCATGAACAGTTTTACTCTTAAAGCACAATGTCAAACGTTACGTTAACAATTCCATGATTCACTGAGGAGACTTGCTGCGTACAAAAGAAGCAAAACCATAGCCATAGGCTACCCCCAGGCAAAACGCCACGAAAGTCTGCACATACACGTAGGCCATCCGATTGGCATTCCTCGTTGATCTTTAGTGTAAACTGAAACTTAAGTTGGGTCAAATATGACAATAACAAGATAAACGCCGAACTTAAACAATTCTTCGTGCTTACCCGAAGATTCACCTGTGCTGGATTGGAGAAGAAAGACTACAGAGAAATACTGTGCCCTCGGCTGAGTCGGACGGGTGTTGTTCCAAAATGTCAAGCCATGACCTTGAACTCTTTCATATAAAACATGTCACTTGCCCCGGAAGCAGATGTCACTCCACCCTTAATTGCGGTAGGGGTGATCCATGGGCGTACGTGCTGGGAAGAATGACTGCACTACACTGGCTACACAAACAGTTTAAAACACACGTATAACGTTACACGGATAACCAAGTTCTGCATCTACGTGTACATTACACTACCCAAGATAACCCCATAAGGGGCAAAGTAGGGGGCAGTTGAGGTCCCGGCTATTAAAGGCGGGCAAACCTTCAGCCTGGCACGGAACGACCCAACTGTGGGAGCTGCCACGACCGTGCCAAGCAGGGAGGTCCACTCCGGTATAGTTCGGGCACCCTCACACTCAGGGTTGACATCGCGGCAAAGCCTAACGATATCACCCCTGACAATTCAGCCAGGGTATTTGGGTATTTGGGGCGTGGCTTCTAACCAACTGTCAGCCTATCGGCTTTTTGTTGTCGAAAGCTCGGAAAGGCCCCATATAAGGCGACTCATTAATATTCAAGAGCAAGATAACAGTACAGGCGTAACGTTCTTTCAGCGTCCAGACGTCTTTATCAGGTACCAAATTTAACATTTGTCGGTTCTGTGGGTATAGGGTAACCACGGCATCACCGTATACATGTACCGACCTAGCATACGAAAAAAAAACATTACCATCACGCAAAGATAAACAGATCTTTGTACACGCCGCGCCGTACGCTGTTTGTTCGAAACTTGCAATCCGGTCGCTGATTGGGCCGCGACAAATCAGGCAAGCTCATTAATATTCATAAGCAGGGCGCCCCAAATACCCAAATACCCTGGCTGAATTGTCAGGGGTGATATCGTTAGGCTTTGCCGCGATGTCAACCCTGAGTGTGAGGGTGAGTTCGGGAGGAAAGGAATAGTTGTAAGTTTCCGTCCGTGCTAATGTGGGCTGTAGTTTGAGTTGGTGACTCCCTCAGGTGCTCCTTTATACCAAGGAGGTGTTTTTTTAACACCATGTACACATCATGGGCCTCCAAGCAGATCTACCTGTGGCATAAGACAAAGCAGCATCCACTTGCTGGCAACCGAGACCAGTTGGATACTGCTTTGGCCCTTTTGATACTGTCTTAAGTCATGGAGTCTGTGGATAACCTTTGTAAAAGTAGGTAAAGCGGCGATATATAAGGCTGAGGACGGAACAAAGCTGCATTGTAGTTAGAATCAGTTCGGTGCACTGCAAAGCGGCTTTGCTACAGCTCATTTGTTTTAGCCAAGCGCACCGGGTCGTCCCAACTCTTCTCGATATTAAAGTGTATTGGGTTCCTTTACGTGCGGATGTTTGGAGCTTGAGGCGAGCACCTGAAGCTACCCGTTTACACTGGGCAGCTGACTTAACGTCATCATCCGAAGTGACACTATGCTGCAATACCTTACAACGTGTGCAAGCAGGGACCGACCCTAGAATCGAAGATCGAACCACTGCCCAGAGATCCAGGTGGCCATGCAGTGGGGTTGTTGGCATGCGCACACACACAAACAAACACACGCACACACACACGCACAAACACACAAACACACACGCGCATAAACACACGCACACACATACACACACATACACAAGCGCGCGCCTTTCAGTATAGTAAATTCACGAAGCATAATAAAAAACTAAAGTATGTTTCATAAACTTTTATTTGTTCACATGCAGTGTGACATAAAGGAGCCCATGGGCGATCTTCCTGCATGAGGGGCTACATGAAGCCCTTGACAGTGACAGCTTGCGTTACACAAACCAGCTTTATAGCATCCTTCACACTCCCCCTGAGATTTTCAGGTGCTCTCCTGTAGTGAACGGACAGGCGTCGCTGCACAGCCAGCACACGGCCTCTGCCATCTCCTCGGGCGCTGCGATGCGACCGACAGGGTGGAACCCTGGACCTGTTGACCCGCGAAGGTCTGGTGGCAACTTTTCTTTGAATCGATCCAGCATGGGAGTAGCGGTCGCCGCTGGGCAGATGGCGTTCACACGTATCCCGTCCTTGGCGTACTCCACTGCGGCTGTCTCGGTGATCCCCAGGACGGCCCACTTGGACGCGCAGTAGGCAGAGTTGTTAGGCATGGGGCCCAGGCCAGCGCGGCTGCTGGCGTTGACGATGCTGCCCCGCTGCCCACGGAAGCGGCACACGTCCGGCTTGTCGGCCCATCTAGCCGGGTCGCTCACGACGGGTTCCTGCTGCAGCATCTGGGCGATCTCGTACTTCAGACACAGCCACACGCCCTTGGCGTTCACGCCCATGACGCGGTCGAACTCCTCTTCTGGGTGATCCGCGATTTTGGCGAGATTTCCCTCAGTGCCGGCACAGTTAAAAGCGCAGTCGATCCGCCCGAAGCGCTTAACAGCCGCGGTTACCATGGCTTCCACGCTTGTCGCCATGGTAACGTCCACCTGCACGACGATGCCCGGAGTTTGGAGCATGCCCAGTGTCTCCTTGGCGCTCTGCTCGTCGATATCAGCCACCACACAGCTGTACCCGAGCTCAGCAAACCTGACCGCCGTGGCACGGCCCATGCCGCTTCCACCTCCTGTTACCAGGGCAACTGGCTTTCGTGTGTTGGTTGCCATGATTACGCCTAGAGAACAGATACTTGATCAATATCTGGAATAAAAGCTCTTCTGGGATTGTAGGTAGCATAATACTATATCAAACGTCTCAAGACTTTCTTCAGTGTTTCCATTTCTATGCATACAACGTCCATACTACTAAAGACTCCTTGCAATCCTTTTCAAATACAGTGTGTAATGTAAGCGTGGGCTCGAATTCGTTGTCGCTCCTTTGTACTTATGGGCCTTCGTACTACTTGACCTGAGATTTGCTCCACCCCCTTGCTATGACCTAATATGGGCTTACCCAGGACTAATTGGTGACCCATTAACCAAGGCCAATGACCCGGAAACCTGGTCACACAGGGAACAGTTTTACTCTTTACGCACAACTTCATAAGTTTCACATCAACAAGTAGATGATTCACCGAGTAGACCCACTGACAAAAAAACAACAATATAAACTGAGTCAAAACTATATTGGGATAACCATAACTACCAAGGCAAAACGCCATCCGGTGGGCCTACCTCGTTGATTTTAGGTATAACCTTATACTAGAGGGGGTCAAACATGGCAATGACAAGTTGAATGTCGAGCTGAAACAACTCTTGTTTTTCCGAAATGTAGTTAAGATTCACCTGTTCTGGAGACGAAGAAAGATTACAGAGAAAGGCTGTGGCCTCGGCTGAGCTGGATGGGTGTTGTTCCAACATACCCAGCCATGACCTTGGACCCCATCATGCAAACCACGTCACATGTCCCGGAAGTAGATATGTCCTGAGTGGTGCCGTTCGGCAGCTCGCTCCAGACACTTGCGACAGTCGTATTGAGGTCACTTGAGTGGCGCCGAATGGCAGCTCGCTCCAGACACTTGCGACAGTCGTATTGAGGTCACCTGAGTGGCGCCGAATGGCAGCTCGCTCCAGACACTTGCGACAGTCGTATTGAGGTCACCTGAGTGGCGCCGAATGGCAGCTAGCTCCGACACTTACGATTTAGCCCCGCCTATTGTAAGTTACTGGCAAATTCAGCCCCTGGCTGCGAAGAAAGAATAGTCGGCCCACCCAATAACAATACAGGATAACAATAACATATCACTCCGACATATGTGATCGGACGTACACACAGGGGAAGGGATCACTGCACGACATACTGACCAAATGAACACTTCCAAACACACGTAAGTAACATGGATGATGAAGTCACTCTCTGTTCACAATGTACAAACCATGGATGCCAAGTGAAGACACTAAGCTAAGTTCTTTGTAAAAGTAGGTAGAGTGGTCGAACCTCAGACAGAGTACAACCGACAAAGCATCGCGTTGTAAGTTACCTCCATGAAAAATGGAGGTAAAGTTTTTGGTGTGTCTGTCTGTCTGTCTGTTTGTTCGTTCGTCTGGATATTTGTGGTCAGAATAACTCAAGAACCTCTTTATGGATGAAAATTATATATTTGGGATGTGGATAAGGGTTGATTTTTGTCCCCCTGGTATGTGACCTTGGTACTGCAGCAAAACTTCGATCTTTTTAGTACTATAAAGCGACTTCGCCACGGCTCACGTGTTTTAACGAAGCACATCGGGTCACCCCTGCTCTTCTCGATATTCAAGTATGTTGGGTTCTTTTACGTGCAGAGGTTTGGCGCTTGAGGCGAACACCTGAAGCTCTCTTTTACACGGGTACGGTGGCTTTACGTCATCATCCGAGATGACACTATGCTGCAATGCCTTACAACATGTTCGAGCTGGGACCAACACTAGCGAAGATCGAACCCCTGCCCACGGATCCACGGAATTTGATCCAAATGGTCAAGCAGTGGTGGTGTTGTGTAATCATCATGCACAGAAATTCACACACACACAGACGCGTTTTAGTAAAGTAAATTCACGAAGCATAATAAAACGTAACTTCTGTTTCATAAACTTTTATTGGTTCACATGCAGTGTGATGTAAAGGAGTCCATGGGCGATCTTACTGCAGGAGGGTCTCCAAGACACCCTTGACAGTGAGGGCTTGTGTGTTGCACTGACCAGCTTTATACTATAGCATCCTTCACATCCCCCCTGCGATCTTCAGGTGCTCTCCTGTAGTGAACGGACAGGCGTCGCTGCACAGCCAGCACACGGCCTCTGCAATCTCCTCGGGCGCTGCGATGCGACCGAAAGGGTACTTCTTTGCACCTGCTGCCGAGCGAAGAGCTGGTGGGCACTTTTCTTTGAATCGATTCAGCATGGGAGTGTCAGTCGCCGCTGGGCAGACGGCGTTCACACGTATTCCGTCCTTGGCGTACTCCACTGCGGCTGTCTGGGTGATGCCCAGGACGGCCCACTTGGACGCGCAGTAGGGACTGTTGTAATGGTAGCCACCCAGGCCGGCTATACTACTTGCGTTGACGATGCTACCCCGCACCCCGCGGAAGCGGCACACGTCCGGCTTGTCGGCCCATCTAGCCGGGTTGCTCACGACGGGCTCCTGCTGCAGCATCTGGGCGATCTCGTACTTCAGACACAGCCACACGCCCTTGGCGTTTATGCCCATGACGCGGTCGAACTCCTCTTCTTGCTGATCCGCGATTTTGGCGTACGATACCATAATTCCGGCACTGTTAAAAGCGCAGTCGATCCGCCCGAAGCGCTGAACAGCTGCGGTTACCATGGCTTCCACGCTTGTCGCCATGGTAACGTCCACCTGCACGGCGATGCCCGGAGTTTGGAGCATGCCCAGCGTCTCCTTGGCGCTCTGCTCGTCGATATCAGCCACCACACAGCTGTACCCGAGCTCAGCAAACCTGACCGCCGTGGCACGACCGATGCCGCTCCCGCCTCCCGTTACCATGGCAACGGGCTTTCGTGTGTTGGTCGCCATGGTTTCTGTAATTATATTATAACACTTTTGTTAAATCTGAATATATCTGAATGGTACGTGCGGGTCATACGATGGCCACGTGCACGTTTTGAACTTTGGTCTCTTAACGTACATGACTTTCAAGATATGCTGTGAAAACCCCCCACATAAGATTCATTTTACCCCTTTGCTGCCAAATATTCAATCAGACCATTGAGGTGACGAATATCGAAAGGTAACGCTTGGAATAGGTAAGAAAGATCAAGAAAGACCCAAAACGTCAGCTTACGGTCAACTTACAGGTAATTGCAACCAGCAGACTAATCACCTAATCTGCAAGCAGACGATATAGTTAATGTAGTTGGGGTTTGTTTTGTCGACATTTTGCGGCCTTTTCTGTGCTCCTCAGGCTGCTCCGTGGTGGTTTGCCCCTTTCTGTGAGATGGTGGTCTCAAGAAAACGCGCAACATGAGAGAGGGAAAACACAGACAAAGCCGCAAAACACAGACAAAATCAACCTCGTCTGGTTCTTCTGCTCGCTGATCATGGTTTACCCGAGGCCCAACATCAGTTGTGATCCCAGAGGGGAGAAACATGGGGAAAAGCTAGGCATCCTTCATAGAAAATACACTGAGCTCTAATATTCACCTGCTTTGTTGTAGAAGAGGTTTATCCAGACCGTACCTCGAGATCCCGACTGGAATAATGGCTTCCAGCTGTGATTTGCGATACGCCGTATGACGTCAATAACCGTGAGCTACAGAACTGTTCAAGGTACAATGTCAAACATTGATGGCGCCACTGTTTCAACAAAGCCGGGGATAACGAACTTCAAGCTGTGACACAGGCCGCTTTGAAACGCATTACGTAGTCTTGTTGCAGTGGGGTGCTCTAGACCTACTGCGATGAAATGGTTGATGTTTTCTCACCGGGTTTCGTTTGGCGTTTTGCTGTTCAGTAGAAATGTACTATTAATTTTGCACAGTTCTATGTGGTATTATTTCTTATTAGCTAGCGTCCTACATTACATTCGCCTGATCTCCATGCTTCCCCATACATTGAACGAAAATGTACCATGATGCATTGATGGCTACAAATTATTATGGTGGCGCTCTTGTAAGTTTTGATTATGATGTGCCCATTGTTCACTACTTCACAGCCCTCAGATATGGTACCCGCGACATACCATCCTCGTCGCCAAATGTAGGAGGGTAGATGTTCTTCCCCGGTTCTTTGGCGATACTGCAAAGACTAAATATTATTATTATGTGCCCATTCTTCTATACCTGTGAATGTGACTAGCCTATAAAATATCTACATAAGTAAAACTGCGAAAACGCAAACCAAAAACAACAAATTCTTGTTAATCGTTATGTTCTTTTACTGACTCAATGACCTGAAACGCCTGACAGTTGTCACAAAGGATTGATAAGTTAATAATACTGCCAACTTTGAACCTAACTTTCTGTTATTCTGGCGACATTTTACTGTAGCTGTATGTGCAGGGGGTGTTAATTACTTGTTATTCATTCATGTGTCTAAGGCAGGGTTTTGGGTGGAAAAGCACTAGTACCCGTTGAAACCAATGAAACTATTCATTTAAAGACAGTCTTCATTCGTTGTTTTAGACTTAAAATTTCCATACAAGTCACACAAACACACAGACATGCACACACACACACACACACACACACATACACACACATACACACACACACACACACACACACACACACACAAGCATTTATGGAAGTTTCCATTTCGCCTGTTTCAAATTGTATGATATGAATTTCTATTTGTTAATGATCGGGAGAACAGAGCTAATACGTGTTAGTCCATCTAGAAAGTAATGTCACTCAGAAGAACGCAACCCAGTGAATTCACGAAGCATAGTGTAGCATTAGGTATTGATCATTGATATTTATTGATTCACATACGGGCGATTCCCGGACCATGGAGCCTTGACAGTGAGTGCTTGTGTCACACAGCTTTAAACCTAGCCATATTCGCCATATTTGCGGCTTATTCTACAACAGACACGACCTTCGCGGCATAAGGAGCTGACCAATGATATGTTGAAAATTGTGAACCAGCACTCTTGGAATGCCGAAAAGGCCAAGGAGGCTACTTTATAGCATCCTTCACATCCCCCCTGCGATTTTCAGGTGCTCTCCTGTAGTGAACGGACAGGCGTCGCTGCACAGCCAGCATACGGCCTCTGCAATCTCCTCGGGCGCTGCGATGCGACCGACAGGAAAAAACTTTGTATAATCTTGCCCGCGAAGGTGTGGTGGCAACTTTGCTTTGATTCGATCCAGCATGGGAGTAGCAGTCACCACGGGACAGACGGCGTTCACACGTATCCCGTCCTTGGCGTACTCCACTGCAGCTGTCTCGGTGATCCCCAGAACGGCCCACTTGGACGCGCAGTACGGACTGTTGTACGGGTGGCCAACCAGACCGGCCTGGCTGCTGGCATTGACGATGCTGCCCCGCACCCCACGGAAGCGGCACACGTCCGGCTTGTCGGCCCATCTAGCCGGGTCGCTCACGACGGGCTCCTGCTGCAGCATCTGGGCGATCTCGTACTTCAGACACAGCCACACGCCCTTGGCGTTCACGCCCATGACGCGGTCGAACTCCTCTTCTGGGTGATCCGCGATTTTGGCGTAAGATCCCTCAGTCCCGGCCCCGTTAAAGGCGCAGTCGATCCGCCCGAAGCGCTGAACAGCTGCGGTTACCATGGCTTCCACGCTTGTCGCCATGGTAACGTCCACCTGCACGGCGATGCCCGGAGTTTGGAGCATGCCCAGTGTCTCCTTGGCGCTCTGCTCGTCGATATCAGCCACCACACAGCTGTACCCGAGCTCAGCAAACCTGACCGCCGTGGCACGGCCGATGCCGCTCCCGCCTCCTGTTACCAGGGCAACGGACTTTCGTGTGTTGGTTGCCATGGTTTCTGATATACACCTAGAAAACAGAATTTACCTTTATCACATGCTCAAGCTTGAATTAGTGTTGAATGCCAATGTGTACTCAAGGCAACAAAGATATAGGATACATAGAAAGTACAACACGGTGTATTCCGTATCACCCTAGGTACCAGCCCGACCGTGGGTAGGCTCGCCAAAGATTCAGTCCCACTTGCTAAGCGTGAAGTATTGATCTTATTAAAGGCATATAACGGAAAATTTTGGCGCCAAAATTTCAAATTTTCTGAACTTCAAAATCTCCAGTCAGATTGACATTTGTAACTTCTTTCCAACTTATCTGCGTCGTTTTTTTTTTCCACATTTCTGGCGCTAATTAACAACGCCAAAGTAAGCAACGACCAAATTCACTTACTTCCGGGTAGCCTTCCGGAAGTAAGCCGGCCGTAGATTCCGAATCGACCGTTGTGGTCGCAGATTTTCAGAGCTTAGCGGGGACTTTCAACAAACTTCAGTAAGGATTCGAAAGAACCACCGAACGCGTTGTTAATTAGTGCTAGAAATGTGATAAAATGACGCAGATAAGTTGGAAATAAGTTACAAATGTCAATATGACTGGAGATTATAAAGTTCAGAACATTTGAAATTTTGGCGCCAAATGTCTACAATATATCCCTTTAACAACTACCTTTTCCCAAGTTTTCTTATAAATTTGTTCACGTGTTCCCGGCCCGTCGTTTTCGATCTGATGATTGTTATAGTGCAACAATGCCCTAGTCTGTGTAACAAACTCTGCTGTAACAATGAGGCCAGCCGGATGTTGGGTGGGCTGCGATAAGCGAGATTTAATCAGGCTAAATAATGCCCCACAAGAGTGTAAAAATCTTAACACAGCGCTACGATTTACCTGTATTATGATGCAGTCTGTTGAAGAAGCCCATTCCTTTCGACTTTTCGGGAACAATGTCGCCCCCAGTGCGGATATGCAACTAACCAGTCGAACCGCAGAGCTCTATGCGCAGCCGTTCTGCGCAGCCCTCTCTTCGACAGGTCATACGCCGGAACGCACTTTGTCCTGGTTGGGTGTAAACAACTGCCTGTTGTGCAACAAAAAGACCTCAGACTTACATAATGTTTATACTTTTTCACATCTACAGGCTTTGCGCAGCACAACTATGTAGATATTTTGTAGATTGTAAAATAACATCGAACGTTGTGGTTTTCGAAACATTGGCAATTTTCGGTCCGTATATTTGTGGTTTTCTGTTTTACAATTCGCCTTGATCCCATTAGCTTAACCCACCTTGTGATAGCCCAGTTCCTCACTCTTACATTGATACCAAAGTTTCTTGGTTAATTTGAGGAGCAACGGGTTTTCCCCGAAATTAACTGCGAACATAGCTTCTTATGCCCGGAAAAGAATATATGCATTGCCGGGGACGAGTAGTCTACCCACCACTACTCGTCCCCGGCATATATTCCATTCCCGGTCTAAGAACCTTCCCGGTTTAAAATCGCGAATCGCCCTCCCCCTTCACAATCCTACCCCAACAGAGAGGCCGGTGAAGGAGGCTATCGTTTCCCTCGGTTTGTTGGAACAGTGGCGTCCCCGATACTGGACATATGACCGGCATAGAACTTTGCTCAGTTCTTGAGGTCATGGCTTTAGGCCTCATGCAGCCAGATCGGAGGTCATTTTAGGACGCCATAATTCAGGCCGAGGTCTCGAGGTACGGTCTGGTTGAACCTCTTCTTCGACACAGCAGGTGAATCTTAGAGCTGAGTGTATTTTCTGTAAAGGATGCCTTTTTCCATGTTTCTCTCCTCCGGGATCACAACTGATGTCGGGTCTCGGATGAAGCATGGTCTGCAAGAAAAAGAACCAGTTGAGGCTGATTTTGTCTGTGTTTTGTGGCCTTTTCTGTGTTTGTCTTGTCGTGTTGCGCATTTTCTTGAGACTACCATCCCACAGTAAAGTGCGCACCATCACAGAGCACCTGCCTGAGGAACACAAAACCAATCCCAAACATATCGTCTGCTCGCAGCTTGGAGATTAGGTGATCCTTTGGTCCACTGGTTGCACTAACGTTATAACAGGCAAGCTAACCATTCCGAACTCGTCGTCTCATATATATGCTTGTATACTTGGCAGCTGACACGTAGGAGTACATCTTATGTGCTTTGTCTTCACAGCATATCAATGAACATTTAAAAACACGGAAGTAACATGGATAATGAAGCTCTTTGTACAAAAACAGTGTAAACATCATGGATAGCTAACTTCGATGTAAAAGTAGGTACTAGGTACAGCGGTTGAACCTCAGACCGAGGACGAACTACAAAGCCCGGCGATTTTTCGTTAGTTAGTACTGCAAAGAGGCTTCGCTACGGCTCGCGTGTTTTAACCAAGCACACCTGCTCACCCGCCTACTCTTCTCGATATTAAAGTATGTTGGGTTCTTTTACGTGCAGAGGTTTGGCGCTTGAGGCGAACACCGGAAGCTCCCTTTTACACTGGGCCGGTGGCTTTACGTCATCCTCCGACATGACACTATGCTGCAATAATAAATTAATGCCTTACAACATGTCCGAGCTGGGACGACATGTCCGAGCTGGAGCTAGCGAAGATCGAACCCCTAATTATAACCACCTATCCACGGAATTTGATCTTCGGATGGCCAAGCAGTGGGGTTGCGTTATCATCATGCACACAAAAACACACACGAGTACACATCGAGGCACTTTAGTAGAGTAAATTCACGAAGATTAATCTAGCGTATGTTTCATAAACTTTTATTTGTTCACATGCAGTGTGATGCAAAGGAGTCCATGGGCGATCTTCCTGCAGGAGGGGCTCCACAAAATCCTTGACATTGAGATCTTGTGTGTTGCACAGACCAGCTTTATATAGTAACCTTAGCTTCACAGACCCCCTGTGATTTTCAGGTGCTCTCCTGTAGTGAACGGACAGGCGTCGCTGCACAGCCAGCACACGGCCTCTGCAATCTCCTCGGGCGCTGCGATGCGACCGAAAGGGAACCGCTCTGGATCTGCTTGCACGCGAATAGCTGGTGGAAACTTTTCTTTGGCTCGATCCAGCATGGGAGTATCGGTCGCCGCTGGACAGACGGCGTTCACACGTATCCCGTCCTTGGCGTACTCCGCTGCGGCTGTCTCGGTGATCCCCAGGACGGCCCACTTCGATGCGCAGTAGGGACTGTTGTACTCGAGGCCAACCAGACCGGCTATACTACTGGCGTTGACGATGCTGCCCCGCATCCCACAGAAGCGGCACACGTCCGGCTTGTCGGCCCATCTAGCCGGGTCGCTCACGACGGGCTCCTGCTGCAGCATCTGGGCGATCTCGTACTTCAGACACAGCCACACGCCCTTGGCGTTCAGAGACATGATACGGTCGAACTCCTCCTCTGGGTGATCAGCGATTTTGGCGTACGATCCATCAGTCCCGGCACCGTTAAAGGCGCAGTCGATCCGCCCGAAGCGCTGAACAGCCGCGGTTACCATGGCTTCCACGCTTGTCGCCTTGGAAACGTCCACCTGGACGGCGATGCCCGGAGTTTGGAGCATGCCCAGTGTCTCCTTGGCGCTCTGCTCGTCGATATCAGCCACCACACAGCTGTACCCGAGCTCAGCAAACCTGACCGCCGTGGCACGGCCGATGCCGCTCCCGCCTCCCGTTACCAGGGCAACGGGCTTTTGTGTGTTGGTTGCCATGGTTTCTGTAATGATACGATAACACTTTTATCACTTGCCTGAAGATTTGTATGAATTTACTGTGACTAGATGAATAGGATATTCATAAATTAATACCAATAAGTTGAAGTCTTTTGGACGGAGGGAATGGATGGCCATCTTGGTCTAACTCACTTGATAAGAACTGCTAGTAATGACCAAGCAGGCCAAGGCCAAGGCTGAATTGCTACACGGACATTACATGTTTGTTTTAACATTACCGGAATAAAAGAACATTGACATGCACTTGATTTCCAACGTTTTCCTTGAAAGGGGCGGTTTTCGTCATAGTTGTTTTTTTATATCTGAATTGTGTGCACATTTTAACCTCTGGTCTCCTAACATGACTTTAAAGATATGCTGTGAAAAAAGCACATAAGATATACTTCTTTGCGTCAGCTGCCAAGTATACAGGCACATATCTGAGACGACGAGTTCGAAATGGTAAGACTTGAAAGAAGTACGAAAGACGCGAAAAGTCTGCTTGCAGGTTATAACGCTAGTGCAACCATTGGACCAAAAGATCACCTAATCTCCAAGCTGCGAGCAGACGATATTGTTGGGGTTTGTTTTAATTTGTCGATATGTTGTGGCCTTTTCTGTGCTCCTCAGACTGCTCTTTGGTGATGTGCACTTTACTGTGGAACGGTGGTCTCATGAAAACTTTGTGACGAGCAACACGACAGACGAAAAACACAGAAAAAGGCAAAAAACACAGACAAAATCAACCTCGACTGGTTCTTCTGCTTGCTAATCATGGTTCACCCGAGACCCGACATCAGTTTTGATCCCGGAGGAGATAAACATGAGTAAAACCATCGTTCACATAAAATACACTGAGCTCTAAGATTCACCTACTGTGTTATAAAAGAGTTCAACCAGACCGTACCTCGAGACCTCTGCTGGAATGATGGCGTCCTACAATGACCTTCGATCTGGCTGCCTGAGTCCTAAAGCCGTGACCTCAAGAACTGAACAAAGTTCGATGCTGGTCATATGACCAGCATCAAGGACGCCACTGTTCCAATAAACCGAGGGAAACGGCAGCCTCCTTCACAGGCCTCTCTGTGGGCATTGACAAAATATATTGGGGTAGCGGTGAAGGGAAGGGCGATTCGCGATTTTCAACCGGGAAGCCCGGAAAGAAATATGTGCCAGGAGACAACTATAGTCTACCTTTCCCGGCATTCTTGAAGAACATTCCCGTTGAAGATCGCGAATCGCCCTCTACCCCCCCTACCTCCAACCCCCACCCCCACAACAACTTTTGCCAATTCCTACAGAGAGGCCGGTAGAGGAGGCTAGGGAAATGGACTTTTCAACAGGCAAAAACAACACCTTCTAGTTGGCAAATTGGCTCTTTCATTGACCCAGTGACCTGAAACGTCTGTCAGTTGTCACACAGGGTTGATAAATTACGGATACTGTCAACTCTGAACTAAACTTTCTGTCATCTTGGCAACTATGACTTTTATTTCCAGTCACCCTGTGGTGAATGTGAACAGTATACGGGAAATGAATGATGAAGAAACACAGACCAAAAGACACAGAACAGTGCGCAGTTCGCTGTGTCTCTCTGAGGCAGTCGTTGAACAATTAACTAAGAATGTAGGGGCAGTGGTTCGTTATTCACTCATGTGTAACGGTTTGGGTACAGTACTGATCAATATCACACATGCACACCATTCAAACACACATAGACGTACACACACACACACACAAACAAACACACACACACACACACACACAAACCAACACTAATGGAAGTTTCCATTTCACCTGTTTAAAATTGTATGATGTGAATTTCATTTTATTCATGATTCGGAAAACAGAGCTAAAATGCATTGTGTCCATCTAGAAAGTAATTGCAAGGTCATTCAGACACGACACAGTGAATTCACGAAGCATAGTGGAACGTCTTTTTCGTAATGCCATGGCAACCGTTTGTTGACAGGCACTTTTTACATAAATCGCTAATTTTGTTTCTAACAATATATTTTTTCACTTTCATTTACTGCTATTTTCTTATATGAATAAAATCTTATGTTATCTAGAATATATCTCATAATTAAATGTGCATGAATTATGCTAAGTTGATGACGTCATCAGCCAAAATCCAAGGTGGCGGACCATATGACCAGATCAAGAATAACTAGATTATTATCCCTGGCCACGCAGTGGTGTTGCGTTATTATCATGCACACAAATACACACACCAGTACACACAGACGCGCTTTAGTATAGTAAATTCACGAAGCATAATAAAACGGAACGTATGTTTCATGAACTTTTATTTGTTCACATGCAGTGTGACATAAAGGAGCCCTTCGGCGATCTTCCTGCAAGAGGGGCTACATGAAATCCTTGACAGTGAGAGCTTGTGTGTTGCACAGACCAGCTTTATACTATAGGATCCTTCACATCCCCCCTGCGATTTTCAGGTGCTCTCCTGTAGTGAACGGACAGGCGTCGCTGCACAGCCAGCATACGGCCTCTGCAATCTCCGCGGGTGCCGCCAGGCGACCGAATGGATACCACTTTGGGTCTTCTTGCCCACGAAGGTCTGGTGGCAACTTTTCTTTGATTCGATCCAGCATGGGAGTAGCGGTCAGCGCTGGACAGACGGCGTTCACACGTATCCCGTCCTTGGCGTACTCCATTGCGGCTGTCTCGGTGATCCCCAGGACGGCCCACTTAGATGCGCAGTAGGGACTAAGGTAATGAAAGCCGCTCAGACCGACCACGCTGCTGGCGTTGACGATGCTGCCCCGCACCCCGCGGAAGCGGCACACGTCCGGCTTGTCGGCCCATCTAGCCGGGTCGCTCACGACGGGCTCCTGCTGCAGCATCTGGGCGATCTCGTACTTCAGACACAGCCACACGCCCTTGGCGTTCACGCCCATGACGCGGTCGAACTCCTCTTCTGGGTGATCCGCGATTTTTGCGTATGATCCCTCTGTCCCGGCCCCGTTAAAGGCGCAGTCGATCCGCCCGAAGCGCTTAACCGCCGCGGTTACCATGGCTTCCACGCTTGTTGCCATGGTGACGTCCACCTGCACGGCGATGCCCGGAGTTTGGAGCATGCCCAATGTCTCCTTGGCGCTCTGCTCGTCGACATCAGCCACCACACAGCTGTACCCGAGCTCAGCAAACCTGACCGCCGTGGCACGGCCGATGCCGCTCCCGCCTCCCGTTACCAGGGCAACAGGCTTTCGCGTGTTGGTTGTCATGGTTTCTGATATACACCTACAAAACAGAATTTCGTCTTTACCACTTGTTGAATGCAACTGTGTACTCACGACAACAAAGATATATGATACACAGCCGCATCCCTCAAGAGTCAATATTGGTATCGACGCCATGTTAAACAAGTTGTTAGGGCTAGGGATACAACGTGAACGTAGTATTACTAGTAAGGAGTCAAAAAGGATAACCCCTGGATACCTGAGATTCAGTCCCACTTGCTAAGTGTTAAGTATTAAGTATAAGAACGAACGACATTTTCCCAAGTTTTCTTATAAATTTGTTTTCCCGTCGTTGTTTTCTGAGGATTGTTATAGTGCAATAGTGCCCCCCCTGTCATAAGACTCTAAAACTCTTAAAACAGCTCTACGATTTACCTGTATTATGAAGCAGTCTGTTGAAGAAGCTCCTTCCTTTCGACTGCGCGGGTACAATGGTGCCCTCCCAGTGCGGACGTGTGACCTTGGTCAATAGTCCAACTACGTAGTGACCATATGAACTTTTGACCCACCGGCCTCATGCAATGAGACCGAAGCCCGACCACAAAGCCCCGTACTACGTACCTGCGATAGCATATACCGTACATCGTACGATGCGATTATAGCATTTATAATACATTATCATATAGCCAGGCGCCGCGGACCAATCAGAAGGCCCCGTTCCACGTTGGCTGGAGTCCAACCGGTTCGCTTTTTTCCGCTTCCGAAGGTCGCTACCTTGCAGGCTAGACTTTAGGCTAGAGTATCGGGCGATGTTAAAAATTTTTCCAGCGTCGTGCGGTTTTTGACTTGTGTATCTTCTGCCTTCAATAGCCGCCTGAACGCTTCTGTGCTTCATTAACCGACCAAATGTGGAACAAGCTGTTAGATATCAGGCTATAATTTGTGTCTTTCATAGTAAAAACAAAAATTAAAAGAAACCATAACAACATTTGCCATACACATAAAAGTGGTGGTTATCCCCTTTTTGCGGGCTCTAAGAGTCACATCGGATAGCACACAGGCTATCGTCTTGGGTATCGCCGTTGTGGAGTACGCCAAGGATACGTGTGAATGCTGTGTGTCCACACTAGCCCGTGTGATATGATGATGATGAACCCGTGTTTACACAATCTCTCTCTGGTTGGTGGCCACTGTAAGGCCGGCCGCTAGGAGCGCTATTTTAGTCATGATCAGGCTAGTGTCTACCACTACGCCGCCTGTTGCGTCATACCCTGGGAGCCAGACAGGACCGAATAGCTAGCGAGTTTTGTTCGGGGACCCTAGGCAGTCAGCTCGCAGATCTCACATTAGTGCTCCGGGGGAGTTTAAGCCCGAAGATGGACCTAATCGGTGCTAATAGATCGGCGGGCCTGACTTTGGCCACCGAACAAACTGTCCTAGCTGCTCGATCCCGGCTGGCTCCCAGGGTAGTTGCGTCACAATGCCGTCGGAAAAGCGGGGTCCATGCCCACTCACTACAAAGGAGTGCACATGGAACTGCTGGAAGAAGGGCATTGGGATATAGGACCAGCAACATTTCCTCTTTCTCCGCATCTTTTCAATTCCAGCCTACCTTTGTCCAGGCAACTCTGTTCATTTCTCCACCCAAGCCAGCAAGCGTCTCACAGACTAAATCAAGCCTGGATGCTAAATGCATTTCCACACCACTAACCTTCCTCTCTCTCTCTCTCATTGCTTTCCTTTCAACTGTGCACGGACGTTACCTTTCTCTCGTGTAAGTGATGTTGCTTTGATCTACTGTCTCCCTGTGGCGTCTTTAATGCTGACCAGTCATTTTGTCCCCTGGCTGCTAACATCGTGTGATTATTCACCTAACTGTACTAGGTCAGCAAAAAATACAACCAGTAAAATATTGGCTGCATAAAGTGAATAAAAACTATTAGCATTGCAGCAACTATATTTCGTCCTTTTACATTGGAACCATTCAAAGTTTTACGAACTACTTAGACATGAGCAGAAGTATCTATTCTTCATTCACTGGACTATTGAAATTATCAAGCCTCGTTCAAGGTGTTATGTTATTATAACAAAGAAACAACCAACAAACAAACAATTCATCTGCTGAGTTTTATTCCTTGAGCAACATTCCTAATAAACATGTTGTCTACTTGTGTTTACCAGTGTAAGGTCCTTCCAAAGGAGGCAATAGGTCTGCCTATAACTTCCTTTGTCTTTACTGAACCTTCAGGTTTTTATGTTCTAAGTCTGGGAGTCAGACTGTGTTAACTTAACAGTCTTCTGCATACAGCTTTGGAGTGTGTTGACATGTTTGTACTGTTGTTAAATTTACATCAAAGGTTTATTTAGGTCATAACAGAAGTATTGTGTCATTTCCGAAATGTACATAGTTGTTATATAAGGGGGGTGGGGGGTATCTACGAGTGTTTATCAGGAACGTTGCTGTGCTTTAACTGCCAGATGGTGGTACGCCCAAGGGTACGCTTCCACGGCTTCTGCGGGACGACGTCTAGTCGCCGAGGGTCTCCTGGTCGAAGATGTACTCGCCGAGGCCGGAGCCGACGCGCTTCAGGTTGGTGACGTGGTCGGCAATCTGCTTGATGGACTCCACCTGCTCCTTCAGGTATTCTCCCTCCAGAAAGTCCATCATCTGTAGGGAACAGGGTTGTCTTGGGTTAAATAATGCATGTGTGTACTAGAGCCTATGATGTCTTACTGATGTAAGAGCCCTTCTTCAGGGTTCTAGCTTGTACATTTTAGCTTGACCGACCACCACGCTATAAAATGTACAGTACAATCTATATCATGTAAGACAAAATTTTTAACGCCTTTTGTCAACTCAAATTGAAAGACTGTTAGGTCAGAAGGAAATTTTCAATCAGGGCCATCTCCGGCTGCAATTTTTTTTGTCATTTAGTGACAAATTTACCAAGAAATATTTCAACAATGTTATGTCAAAAAGTTCTGATTTTTGGATGGTTAGGGCAAACCTAGGTGGGGGAGGGGCCCTGGAGACCTGCTGGAGACAGCTCTGATTCTTCATACAAAGGGGTAAAACTGAGGTGGTGACTGACCTGGGGGTCGCCGACGGTGTCTGCGATCTTGTGCAGATCCAGCAGGGACTGGTTCACCGACTTCTCCAGGGCCAGGGCGGCCTGCATGGCGTCCAGCCCGGTGCCCCAGTCGTCGCGGTCCGGCTTCTGGACGTGCTGCAGGACCACGCGGCCGCCGCGCATGTTCTGGTACTTCATCAGCTTCTCGGCGTGCTCGCGCTCCTCGTCCGACTGGTGGCTGAAGAACTTGGCGAAGCCCTTCAGAGCCACGTCGTCACGGTCGAAGTGGGTGGCCTGTAGAGGAAAAACATTAAAAGATTGTTAACATTGTAATATTAACTATTAACTAGTAGCAATGGCAATCTAAACCCTGAGTACACAACTTTATAGGTGCCTAACTAGGCTTCTACCACATTTGCAAACCTACTTGGCACTTAAGCAAATATACAGTACCCCTGAACATAAATCTTTGCAAAGTAGAGACATCATGACAAGGCAACATGCAAAGGTACCAACAACAAAAATGTATATTGCAAAATAGTAGGTAATATATCCAAGAGTAAAAGAAAAGTTACATTTTATTCGTTCTCAGAACAGGGACACTGCAGCCAGTGGACACAAGAATGGTGAAATCTTTGCCTACTTTCTTCACTAACATGCTGAACTGACAATGCAAATTCGCCTTTGATTAAAGTTTGAAGTGTTTGATGCATAATTGAAAAGCAAATGAGCTGACACTGCCAG
Source organism: Branchiostoma floridae (assembly GCF_000003815.2). Lineage (NCBI taxonomy): Eukaryota > Metazoa > Chordata > Leptocardii > Amphioxiformes > Branchiostomatidae > Branchiostoma > Branchiostoma floridae. Next base: position 21,826,908 of record NC_049987.1, on the reverse strand, counting down.
AAATCTCTTTGCTGACCACGCCACTGAATAATATTTGCCAGATCAATGATGCTGTTTACCTTTTGTCAGTAAAGATCACAAGTCAGGTGAGCAGAGATAAAAACAGCTTTGTCACCTAACATGTGACTACAGGTAAACAGGTACAGGATAACACCGTGGTCATGTGAGCCTGGCCGTTCCATCTGCCGTGCACACCCTCATCTAATGCGTATCAAGTACCTATCAACATATACCGTCTATTGGGGCGTAAGCGCACTAACTGGAACAGCCGCACGAAGGATGGGGACGGAAGACCGCCATCTTTTCTGACCTACGCACTCAAGGGCGTTTGGCGAAAAACCTCTCTCTCGCAAAAACAGACAAGAAATCTCCAATTTTTTGACATCCATGCGTGGCTAGTAATTTTTCCGTACCTTGTTGCACACAACCAGAAGTTTTGAGTTGATTTTTGCGGTAGTTTCTGAGGAAAAACCCGCTCGGTTGAGTGCGTGACACGGCATGCACACAAAAACGCTTTTCATGTGAAAAACCCTCCGTAAAATACACTGGTTACGTGACGCTTTGCAGACGACACTCAACAAGAGTCAGAAAGAGAGTTTAGTACGCTCTTTTTGCAGCCATATAGTCACTCTAGAGCATAAATCTCAGCGGGAACGGAAGAAAGCGTACTCACCATGGAATGGTAGACATAGCTGGCGTACAGCTCGAGGTTGATCTGCTTGTTGATACCAGCCTCGCTGTCCTCGTGGAAGTTCTGACGAACCTGTGACACAGCCATTCTTGGGTTCTGGAGTTGAAGTTTTGTCGAAGACAAAGATGAAATCGAGATTTGAAGTAAGCGACGAACGAAACTGTCACGTTCCTACACTGAAGAAGCAGTAACAATTTCAGATCTGTGCTCCGTCGGTGGGGCGCGCGGTTTATATAGTCTTGGACGAGTAGGTCAATTGAACATCCTCCCCGAATAGCAACGCTTACACTACGTGTTTTTATGTACTTCTCCCTATCAGATCAAAATATATCACAAAATATAATGTATATATATTACTAGTAGTTTTCAGACTAGACTGTGTGTCATTTTTTTGGCTATGTTGTCTGCAAACAGCGCTATACTTTACCACATTAGGGGTGAAATAACGTAAAAAGAATGGCCATACATCGGATGTATTACACAACAGCCATTACATCATCAGTGTCTGAAGGAATGTCATTGGCTAGAGTAAGTCACATGATTCCCAAATGGTCAATGACGTGTCAGTTCACAGAATGCACTGTCATGATGCTTAGGGATTTCTTGACCGTACGGTCAATGGATAGATAAGACGGTCGCAAACAAGGAGTGCTCCTTGCTAAAAATAACTCTGGAAGTTTCTAGATATTTCTAGACGTTTACCCAAGTTTCAAGCATTGAATATCTTTCCAAATGGAAATTTTGTAATGTAAAATTACCATTAATTTTCATTCATTATAACATCATCAGTCATTGTATTCTGCATCTAAAGTCTTTAAAGACATTAAAAAGCCCTGTTATGTTAGTTGTGATGTTAGAAGGAGAATTGTTTTCTTTTTGTCAATCAAGTTGAAGAAATTTGCGTGTAATTTGGTTGCCTCTTCAAACAGCTCTTGTCGTGATCGTTAAGAACGAACAAATTGACATAAAATGTGTTTCGTGTTTGACGTGCATTGTTTGCAAGTTATAAAAAGGCTTTAACATACAGGTAACGTTAGCTTCTTGTACCGCCCTTTCTAAATTTCAAGAGGTTGGGCACTGATTCTAATTTTGCTGATTGCCGACCGTAGATAAAATTATTTAAATGGGTACTTCTAAGCACTTTTTTCCATAGTATGTGCTGTTTTGCAGGTCTTAATGTTATAAAACCTTGGCTTACCAGTATCAATACTCAAGTTATGACGAGAGGTTTCAACAGATCTTATCATGGTGCATATAGATCTGTTATTATCTGTTTTACAACTTAATTGAACCGTATAGGGTAAAGTTACTAGCAAACGATCACAACTACAGCTAACATTAATTTACAGTTACTGCTCTGTTGTTGTTGTTTTTTTGTGTCAGGCTTCACTTGGTCAGTAGCCAACATCGAGATGTGGATGCCACATGAATGATTACGTAAACCTTATTGCACAACAATTAAACATGGCTGACGTAGGCATTTTCTGCTTAAGTTACACAACAACAACCATTATCTTCTACATTGAATGAAGTTTCACACGTAACGTTCGAGTCATACGTTTAAAATGTCTTATTACATCACGTATCCGACTTCCGTAAGTGGCAGAAGCAGGCCGGGACTTTGGTGTTTGACCGTTGACCATCACATGTCTTCTGTACTGGCTATTAGTCATTAATCACGAGTTGTTGTGCAAGAGCAAAGTACATCTAAGTCAGCAAGACTTGAACAAACAAAAATACATTCTAGATCAACGGTTATTCAGCTAAAGGTGTCTTTGATGGCCCGTCACGGCATAGTGTACTGATAAGGTTATCTTTGAAAATAAAGTTTTAATTAAGTTTTAATCTTTTTACAAGACATGTACATGGCAATTTTATTTAAAAAAAGCAAAGGTAAAAAATCACACAAACAACAACAAAAAGAGGAACGTGGGCGGACATATTGTTGTTTATTACGAAACAACTTACGCAAAATAGGAATTTTTACGTAAAACAAAATGCACCTGAAAGCCTCTTCTAGTCCACAAGGATTCTACGATATTTTTTCTATGATATTTTTTTCATCCCTATATGCAATGGGGGATACGAAATATGTTAGCACAATCATAAGCAAGGAAGATGATACAAACGTTATAAGATAGAAAAGCTGAGAGAAAAGACTCTATGATACCCTTCCCGTCTACTAGTAATGCTGACCAATGCTGGTCCGGACTTTGCTAGTTTAGTAACTACTGTAAATGCAGCCCCTCTAGGTGTGAATTGACAGAGTTTATGTGGCCCAAACTCGGTCAAACTCAGACTTGTTGTTGGCACAACTCCCTGGCATATCGCATTTCAACATGCGCTATAAATATGTGGGCGGCCTCTCCACGTTGTTGCTCTGTCTTCTCATGGGTTTGACGGCGTCCAAAGACCAGCCGCCCGAGGAACAACAGTGCGTCGCCATGCCGAACCTGGTGTCGGTAGAGTACGAAATACACGGCAACGTGCAAGGTACAGGGGCGAACATGTACATGGCTGTCATCATAAACATGACGTCACGAGCATGACCGCCGCCGTTCGGCCATTATGTTTGTGTTTTCGTGTCAACTTTTAAACTGATTTTCGCTACATCATACAAGTATATTACATAGTATATATATTATTAACGTGTGTGCACCGTGACTCTAGCTATCCGACTAAATCGCATCCTCATGTCAGTGAGCTAGGCACTCCGTCGTTGTGACCTGTATCGGGTGATCAGTGTGTATATCACGAATTTTAAACGTGCAGCGATGTACATACGGACCAACAGGCCATTTGAGCCTAACCTCTGCTTGGAGAGTACTGTCGCCTCACTATCGCGTGTATATTACGTAACGTTACTAGCCTTCAAGCAGATATTGGGAGGTTAATTCGTTACGAATTCCTACCTGCCCCTTTCCTTGCAATGAGGAGGAAGTTTCGCAAGAAATAGGGCCAGCTCAGAAAACGATTTAGCTTCCCCAACATCTGCTTGGAGACTGCGTCATGCATGTGTCCAGACACGTGTGAGCGGATGAATAGGAGTGGCTGTGTCATTATTGGCCGTCACTGTCTCAATGTTTACTTTTGACGTCGACTGTACATTTAGGTCGTCACGTTGTCTCTGTGTTTGTTTTGTTCTGCTTCATCCCCCTCCCCTGGCCGTACGTGCGGACAGGTGTGTTTTTCCGCGCGGTGAGTCCACTGGCATGTTTTCTTTTTTCCACTTTTCAATTGAAAGTGATAGCCTCTACCAGGCTCCCCAGGACCTAAGGACGCAAACTGTACTCCTCAGTCAGCCAACTCCTCTGACATGTTTTCCGTCTATTTGGCCTATTTCTACTATTTTTACGGCGATCTGGGGAGCCTGGTAGAGGCTATGAAAGTCAAGCAACAACTTACAAATGCACAAACTTCATTTTGACGACAAAGTAAATCTCCAAGTAGATGTCAGGATCAAGCTCAATCTCAGTGTTTATGTCAGTAAAATACATACACGTAGTACACGTAGTATAGCCTCTAAAAGGCTCCCTGGATCGGTAGAATCATTATCCTCACCTCTTCGTGGTGAGGAAACGTACTCTTCTGGCCGGCTAACTCCCTTAGCGTACTATAGACTCTATTTGTCCAATTTCTACAATTAGACCACCGATCCACGAAGCCTGGTAGAGGCTACACGTAGTATGTTGCATTATAAAGTAGACGTAAGTAAATATAAAATGAAGCTGATCCTTACATCATCTTGGAGATCAACCGAGGCGGTTGCTTTTCATTGTGAACAACTAGGTCAACTAACGACATTGCTTTGAGCTGCATTCACTTACTTGCATTTGCTTGCTATTCTACTTACGTTGAGAAAATCACCGACATCCGAAGTACTTACTTGGCTTTGGAATACTGTATCTTAAAACATACTTCACATTTTGTACCGCCAATCTACTACATTACTGCACTGTGTTAATCGCTTAAGACTTGTCTATACTCTTAAGAAAATTCGATGTTTTGTTTCAGTACACAGAGGAGCAGGCCAGTCGGCTGGGGCTGGTAGGTTGGGTGAGGAACACCCGCCGGGGTACAGTGGATGGTGTGGTGCAGGGACGGCGGGAACAGGTCAAGCAAATGTAGGTGTAGTAACGTCCATACACGGAAGCTTGCATGATGTTTAATTTTTTCCATATCACGGAATGATAAAATAAGATTGAATGAATGAACGAATGAATGAATGAATGAATGAATACAGAATGAAAGAACGAACGAACGAATGAATGAATGAAGGCATTTATTGTACGTTTCTGCTCGCAAGACACAAGTTAAGTACAGGCCAGGACGATAAAGTACTAAGGAGTTCTAAATAATCTAAGTGCAATTAGTAGTGTAGTAAGAACGTGTTATTTTATTACATGCAGATACAAAGTCTAATGTACAACTAGTACATTTCTATTCTGTGCTTTTCCCATAGGAAACAGTGGTTAGAGTTCACTGGAAGCCCGATGTCCCGGATTGAGAGAGCAACGTTTAGAAACGAGAAAGACATCAGCAAGTTGGACTTTGACAGATTCAAAATAACGTACTAAAGCCATACAGACAATCACACATCGTCAGTTTAAGTCAAAAGGTGCCTAAGCATTTTGTCAGGAGCCCTTCATAGAATCCGTACATTTTGAACGCAACTTGTTGTTGGCATCCATTGTCTCGGGGGACAAAGGTAGGCAGACAATTACTCACCGTCGTGGGCCAGACGACCAGTCTGCCTGGCCTGCACAAGGTGAAGGAGGGGTGTGCACTTCCTTCTCTACCCTCTCGTCTACTGACGCACTTGAAACCGAAGTAATGTATTCAGTCGCTTATATGGCCCACTGGGGACTGAAAATGTATATATATATATATATATATATATATATATATTGATGAACTATACTTGAATAAACTGTATATTATATATATACTTGAATAAACAGTGGTGGAGGATTAATATGGTCGATTTCATTATTAAGACGCACATGAGACAAGCATACAAATAATTTTTGACAAGACTTACGCACGCATGTCAGAAATCCTTTGAAGCATTTATTTCAAGTAAGGGTTAAAAGTCATTTCGGGCTATGTTTGCAGCGCTATATGTTGACTAATCTGGTCAACACGACATCACAAGGTCACGGCCGCCCCTGCCAATCACTCTGACCTTATCGCATGACCTCTTGGTGGTGGATATCTATTCTGGAGGCTGAATGACTGAATGTACAGCAGAAACGGTCAGACAGACCGAAACTCAAACCGGGGACAACTTCACTGCCACTAGTCATTTCCTCCTAAGAAGAGACATGGTATTGCTAGCCTAAAGGTAGCCTCTTCAGGTAAGGCCTGCATCATATTTTCAAACCGGCCGGGCAGTTTCGGGAACAAATATGATATAAAAGGCACCAAAATATGATATAAAAGACACCAAAATATGATATAAAAGATACTAAACGACACAAGACGTAAATAGATTTTTAAAAATATATAAATTTGATATAAGATATAGAGAGCGGGAGGACATTGCAGAACTATAGTGAAATATGATATACAATATATGAATATGAATAAAAGACACCAAACTACACAAGAGGTAAAGAGAATTATACTTGTTGACATTATTGGGGCATATCTTTAAGTATACATTTCTATTTTTCATTCCCGCAAACAGCCCGGCCGGGCCCCGGTTTGGAAATGTGACGTAGGCCTTTAATAGTAGGCTACTGCCCAGAGGGAGTGCATGGTATGCCATGAATGAACCACAGCCAGCGGGACTGCCGTGAACCAGCCGCCCCGCCACGGTCCAGCATGGCCGACTTGTTTTCCTTGGACTTCGAGATCTTCGGTCTAGTGACAGGTAAGAAAGGAGCTTCCTCCTGCCACATAGATGTATAGGCAACCCCACTGTTATAAAGATGCGTAGGGACTTATCTAACAGGAATAAGAATAGCTGTAGAGAGTCAAATCAGACAAACATAAGTCAAATACAACTCTGATTTCTACATGGTAAAATGAGTTTTCGATAACCAAAAACGATTACTACGTGGACTATGAAATATACAATCACACTTAACTTTGTTCGTAATTCGAAACCCGTTAAGATCATTGCAAACGCACAACATTCCTTCTGGCTTCCCGTAATGTATTGCTGATAGTGATTGCTCTAAGTGGGGAACATAACATCACGCCCGCCGCTATCTGATGGTTTATGGCACGCGACACTGGGGAGACGATAAACGGTAAGGCGAGAGGGCGTGGCCATGTTGTCAACACTGGCACCATGCCCAAATATGGCATGTAGGGTCAGGATCAGGGTCAGGATGGAGCACGTGGACGTGGATGGCAATTACAAACCCTTCACTTGATGACAAACTGTTTGTTGATATTCCACATATCAAGATTTTATATATAGCGTGAAATAGATATATTTTACAGGCGTTATTCCCCAAAGGGAGAAGTGATGGAACTACGACGATTCAACCAAGTCAAGTTTTACTTCATGTGTGAAATGTCAGTATAAATGTGTATTCTCTTAAATGTAAACGATTTTTTTTCTATCCTATCATCATTGTCCGTGGCGGCACGACGATAAGGAGTTTTCTTTAGAATGGTGAGTACTACTTATCTGCCATATGAAATTTAGTAAGATGATGATTGATATTAGGATACAAGTAACATAATACCATAGTATTGTGCAAAGTTTTACATTATTAGTTTGATGTGAATAACGATCTTTCTTTGTCACTGAGACTCTTTGCAAAGGGATGTTACTGTAGTTGGATATCATATTTTGCATGCCATTTTAGAGATAATGAAACCAACAGGCAAGAGTGAAATTCATGAAAATAAATGAAAAGTTATATATATCTACCCGTAAGAAACCATGTATAATCGTAATAAGGGGTACGAAAACGTACGTTGTACTTCAGTGCCATTGAAAGCCGTTAGGATGCCAATAATCAAACCTGCCCTTTGTTGCCAACACAGAATTTCCACAGTACAATGAATCCTGTCTGTCTTCTCCGTTACGACTAGTGGAAGAATAGAAATTTCGGTGAGATAAACTGCATCGACACCACCTTCTCTTTCAACGGACCCCAAGGCCACACTGAGACCACATAACTAATTCGCTCGGGGGGGGGGGGGGGGGGCTCGGGGGGGTTAATCCAACAAAAATGCTGCCAAAACATAGGCCTAAACATCCAGTCCATTATTTCCTAGGTTGTGTTCACCTCCAGAAATAAGCCTGTAAGAAACAATGTTCACCATTTCAATAATGTTTTTATTGCCATTCTTGTTTTAAGAGCCCCGGCCTTCACCGGAGAGCAGATTCTCTGGCAAAAGGCACTGCGCACGCCAATGTCATACATAAGACAGCATGCGGGCTAACAAACAGTGTTGTGTTTTGAACGTTACAGCACGCGGAGCAGGAGGCCGTGAGGCTGGGGCTGGTAGGCTGGGTGAAGAACACGTACCACGACACGGTGGTGGGGCAGGTGCAGGGACCGGTCGACAAAGTACAAGAAATGTGAGAATTCCGCACTCGAACGTAAAAACTAAGCCTTTTCAGCAAGAGGGCGCATTCTTTCTTACCGACTGACTTTTGGTAATTCTCTCGAAGTACTAGTATGACTATGGTGTATTCTTCTTTTTTCTTCTAGCTTGCATCACTTGTATGTTTTTGTCTCAAAACACATACTAGATGCTTTTCGTTACATCCCCAGATCATCATATACATCATTTGAGTCTCCAACGACCATGTTGGCGGGTGTACTTGGTTAACGGTAGCAGCAATCCAACATGGTGCACATAGACAGAGGTGTATATCATCAGGTGTAAATTATGCAAATTGGCTTAATGACTTAACACATTTAATGAGTATAATCTATGTTCGTTGTGTTTTTCATTTTAGGCCTCAAAAACACGAGGTCTCCGAACTCTTTGTCGATCTGTGCTGCGTAGTATGCCCAGTAAAGTAGCATGTCCTTAGAATAACGTTAAATGTAATCAATTGATTACCCAAAGTTTGATAGATTTGTACCCGTAGCCTGGATGGCACCGAATCACGACCTGGCTTCTG
>NC_049987.1:21784630-21816051 GCF_000003815.2 Branchiostoma floridae | reverse complement strand
GTATTAGTGGGACAACCTTCCAGTACCAGGGACAGGGATGGTGTATGGTTATCATTTACACTCCAAAAGGGCCAGGGGTTGGAGGTAATTAAGTGGGGACAAACCTTTCAATTCCTTGGGACCAGGGATAGTGTTAAATTGAAGGAGTTGTTCTTATTAACATCAAGAGGCAAGGGATGTGGTATTTAGTGGGGACAAACTTCAAGTACCAGGGGGCAGGGATGGTGTATATTGAGTGGTGTTCTATTAACACTAAGGGCAGGGAAGCGGTTTTAGTGGGACAAACCTTCAGTACCAGGGGCAGGGATGGTGTATATTGAGTGTTGTTCTATTAACACTAAGGGCAGGGATGCGGTATTAGTGGGACAAACCTTCAGTACCAGGGGCAGGGATGGTGTATATTGAGTGTTGTTCTATTAACACTAAGGGCAGGGATGCGGTATTAGTGGGACAAACCTTCAGTACCAGGGGCAGGGATGGTGTATATTGAGTGTTGTTCTATTAACACTAAGGGCAGGGATGCGGTATTAGTGGGACAAACCTTCAGCACCAGGGACAGGGAATTCAAATACTAAGGAAACGGATACGCTAATAACCGCAGTTTTCCCCACAGGAGGGAGTGGTTGGCCACCAAAGGAAGTCCGTTCTGCAGAATCGACAAGGCGCAGTTCAACAACGAGAGACCGATCAGCAAACTGGAGCACGAGAAGTTCCGGATAAGCTACTGAGGGGCGTGAAACTTCGTGTTTAATACGTGCAGGAGTGAGGAGATACCTGCGGAGTTGTTGATAATTCCTGATGTTTGATTGTTGCTTTGATTTGAAACTGTGAATAAGTACGTATACGGTGTTCAGGTGCACTCTCATTGCATTTGCGTCACTGCGGGGTTCGTTCACAGCTTAACTGTTTGATTTTCAACGATTTTTTTTATAATCTAGATATTGCGTAATACGTATGACTTAGAAAACGACAAAATACACAAAAACTAAGAAAATTCTTTCTCTATCTCTCAAATTCGTTCAGTATCTTTTGAACCCCGCAGTGACGCAAGCTTGACGCAAGTGCAGTGAGAGTGCACCTTTCGTCCGTCAGTGTGACGGGGACCGCCAACACAACCGTCATAATGGAACAAGAAAAGAAGACAAGGAAGAGACAACGAGTGTAGTAAAACCTGTACAAGTGACCACCTCCACACTAGTATGGACTATCTGGCCAGTATGACCAGTTTTTAAGGTCCTTTTGATAATTTTTCATTGACACAATCATTAAGAACAAGTTTGTCCATAGTTACCACCTGTCATAGAGCGGATTTTGTAGATCCGTGAGTGGTATTCTCAGGTAGTTTTCAATTTCAGTGTATGTTCCTCATTCAAAAACCTTTCCTGACAAGCGGAAGAGATGAAAGTACAAAGTTTAACATTCAACATCCTTGTCGACGCTTCAGAATTAACCACAGAGAATTATAAACTAAAAGCTTTACAAGCCCTATATGTAGATCTGATGACTTTTGCATTGCCTGTTATATTGTGATGATCGCTGTTGCTCCCATTTCACCATTCCTTGTATAATTATGCAATGATATCATTAAAAAACTCATGACATTCTTATTACTAGTTGTCTATCTTGTCTCCAGTCTCAAAGCAAGGATGTAAGCACTGTGTAAGGGTTAGTCTTGGATGTCTGTGCATAAAAACTTAAGTGAACCACACACTTGACTAAATATGTTGTACCTCAGTCAGCCACAGGATTGAGTGACAACAACGAACTAAATTATCGTATGTATATTATCAAGTTTTCGAGAAGTCATTACACGCAGAATCAGAATTCCTTACTTTAATATTGTGTTTCTTTTTTACATTCCCATAGATTTGTATGCAGCAATAGAATTCACAGGAATACATGGTCATATTCTGTACAACAGAAACATAGCATTTTTTTTTATTTTCTAAGAGCCCCCTGGATAATCACATACATTTTAGATGCTCTATAACCTCCATACTCAGCCAGTACACACAAAAGACAAAATCCTTCAGAGCATTTAAAAGAAACACATAATAGGGAAACTTTACATCATACCTCTACCACACCTAAATATTTTTACTTTGGGGTGAAGTTAATTCTGAATTGCCTGAAAAATCTCTGGCACACTCTGTACACTTTATTACATGTGACTTAAATTCTCTATCAATAAGAACTAGTTTTTATTGTTCCTTATGGAAGTCAATACCCTCAAACCAGTCAAATGTGCAGAAAGCTTTCTCTACAGTATATCATTACCCTACTCTCCAAGCAGAGGTAAGGCTCAGTCTGTTTTTTGACAGGACAACATTGCAGATTGGATGTCCCTAAAAATGAGTGTTTGAAAGACTATAGCAGGAGAGAGACAAGCCTGTAGACAGCTCTCCCAAAAACCTGGAGGTCAATGGACTAGCTAGTTAAGAAAGTTTTTTAGCAGCTTTTTAGGCATTTGTGGCTTTCTCATTTTTGTTGCCAAAGCTGACAGATGAAAAAAAAGAATACATTACAAAATAGAAAGCCCAACAAATATGCATAGAAAGACGCCAAAAACAAGCTGGAGTCTAACTTCTGCTCGGAGAGTACTAGTATCTTTACTGTACTATAAGAGCCTTCAATTGAAGATATAGCTGTCCAGAATCAAGCACACTAATGCCCGTTGACAGCAGGGGCCTGCGCCAACACGTCGTCCGGCTGCAGCACGCCGCAGTCTTCCACCCTGCAGTCCGCCTTCGGGCGCTCGTTGTACGTTGCCTGGTCCTCTAACCTCTGCAGGAGGGCCGTGCCCTCTATCAGCTGTCTGCAAGGTAGATGGAATAAAAAAATGTGTAAATGATGAACGAATTAATTCCTTATTTGATAAAAAGGAATGAAGGAAAAAATGGATGAATGAATAAGGGAAGGAAAGAAAGAGGAAGAGTGAATGAATGAACAAACAAACGAACGAACGAACAAATCAACAAACGAACGAACAAAAGAATGAACAAACGAAGAAATGAGTGCAAGTTCATGATAACATTTGGAAGGGTAGGGGCTAGGAAAGAAATCTGCCGCATGCCAATGCACCGATGCTGTGCAGTTTTGCTTTCTTTCCATTCATACTAATCATGGGCACCAAATGATCAAGAAAGTGACTTCACACCACTAGACCAAGCAACGATAATGCAGCAAACTGAAAACCAATGCTCAATTCATTGCATACACAGAGGTCAGACCTACCCAAAGGCCACATATTTGGTGTTCATCCATGCAGTTGGCTGCATGGTGATGTAGAACTGTGACCCGTTGGTGTGACGGCCCTGGTTCGCCATCCCCAGGACTCCCCGTCTGTCATGGGGAACCGCAAAGTTCTCGTCTAGGGAGGAAATACTAGTAGTTGAAAACTGATTCAATGATTCTCTTTGAACATGGCAGACGATAATAGACAATTTCACACTGACCACAAAAACTGCATACATCTTGCACCACATTCGAAAGCATGAAGTAAAATGTTGATGGAAATAATCGTTTTCTGATTTGACCGAAAGTTTTCTTGTTGACAAACCTTCAAAAACAGGTCCATAAATGGATTCTCCAGCATCCCCTCTTCCATTTGGTATATCTGCACGAGTGGGGATAAAACACTTCATGAATTTCTGAATTACATAGTAGATTCAATGTCACCAAGTCATAGTAATAACCTTAAAATTCAGAACTGTAGGGTCGGGTACAGAGAGATAATACTGAAAGACTGACACATTCTACATTAGCCTGCTCTTTGATATATACCGGGACACACTTAAGAATACCTCAAATGTCACATATGAATATTACGTAGAAGTAACCTTAAAGCTTTAATATGGTGAGTTTTGGTAGAAGAAAACTAACTGTTCAAAGCATTTTTCACATAATGACTTGGTACCTGTCACAAACATGTCACACCTTACAGGCTCATCACAATGCATGTCTAAGGCACGATCTAGACACAGTTTTTCCTGATATCGGCGAGCCTACAACCTCTCGCCGACAGCTTTTTTTCAACGTCTAGATGGAACTGCAATATTGCCATAACGATATCGGGAAAATTTCTCCCGTAAGGTCTGGACCATTCGCCCGATAGCTTAGCAGGGGTCCCCGATAGCTTAGCTGGGGTCCCCGACAGCTTCCGCGCGTGTGTAGATGTGTCCCGACTTCGGGAGGGCTCATTAGCATATAACGCGGGCTCATTAGGCTATATAGCTGTTTATGACTGCAAGCGCCACGGGTGTCCCGCGACCTACGTTCCAGATCCCTCCCGACATCTCCACAGATATCGGCCAAAACTGTGTATAGATTGGGCCTAAAGCTCACCTCCCCCCTGTATCCATCCATTCCTGACTGCTCTGTGGAAGATGGACCCCTTGTAGTGGAGGTCGATGTTGGAGTCCTTGGAGCGACCTTTCTCCCCCGTGCAGAGAGCCCGGAAGTTTTCACATGTCTTTGGTACCTTGTCTGTGTACAGCTGTAGAGATGGGGGAAAAAAATCATCTTTATCTCTGTTGCATATCAATTCATAGGTGGGTTATAATGGATGCTACCTGAAAAATCTGGCCATTTTCAAAACCATATCCAGTTACTTGGGTAATGCTTTTGCGTATTACCTGGATGTCTAACCTTCATCTACAGTACAAAAATACATTTAGAAATTGTCATTGTATCAAATATTCATTTACTAGTAGAGCTGTGAGAGACATACAGCCATGTCTGCTCAGCTGCAGCAAGGCAATGGCTACAAACAAACACAAACAAACAAACACAAACAGAATAAACACAAACAGACAGACAAAGTGGATGACAGAATTCCCCTACCTCAAACAGTAACCTCCCCGCTGCCTCACCTCCAATAGAAATGTCCAGGTACGCAAACGTTCTCTGCAACAAGAATTACTTAAATTAGCATATTGTACAAAAATGAATCTTCTCTATCAGTTCTCTATATAACATTATGGTAAATACAATAATAATCTCTTCATACAATGTCTCAAAACCATTCTTGTTGGTATATGTCTAAGGGAACAGATATTGTAAAAGAAAAAGACCAGTAAAATGCTGACCCCATTGCTGAGCCTGTTTTTGTAGGCCTCCTCAGCCAGAGCCAGGTACAGCGCGGGCGGTCTGAAGTCCTGGTACTCGTGGTTATCCTGCGCCCACTTGATGAGTTCCTGGTGTCCACCGAGCATCTGACCGTTCGCAAAGGAGATGATCTTTTCTTGGAACGCCCACATCTCACCTTTCAGTTCCTGAAAGGAAGATGAACAATATTGTCAGGCCACAGCACAACAGGTGTCTACCTTGACTTGATGATATTTGAACCAATTGGTTGTGTTAATTAAAGGATATTCCTTTAGAAAGGATACTGCTTTACTAGCCTTTAGAGCGGATACTCCTTTATACCCAAAATTTATTTGAGGGGGGTTGTTCAACTTTTTTCATGATTTCTAGTGTATTCAAAGCATGACATGATGGCGTGTTGGCTCCCTGGAAGCTTTCTTAAAATATGCAAAATGCAAGCATGAAAACATTATGAAGAAGAGTATATATACTACCTTCGCTTCTGATTTGGGAACACAAAATCCAGGGACCAATAGTTCAATTTGTCTTTGAAAGTACTGTCAGTATGTCTGGTAAATATTCATACCTTCCTCTTGGCCTGCAGATATTCCTCCCATTCAAACTCCACCATAGGTTTGATGTCCGGAGCTGAGAACTTCTCTGGCATCTTTTGGTGCAGAGTCTGAAAGAAAAGATGAAAAATCGATCATTATCAGAACTATGAAGTATGATAGTTCTGGTAAGTTATGCTAGGTGCTCAAGGAATTAGCAATTACTTTATGTATAATATGACTTAGAATAATGACGAATTCGTCAATAACTTGCTGACAATTTGTCGTTGATAACTTCAAAACAACAATTTGTTTTCGGTATCTCAATGTTGTGGGAGGGGGGCAACTTGGACTTTCAATAAACAAAGGCAAAACTGACGCCAGTAAGCAATCAGCTCTTCTTAAAACTGTTCTTTCATTCCTTAAGAACGTCTTGCAAGTCCTGCTCACCTCGGCGCAAGCTTTGGCGACGTGGAAAGTCTCATCCTGCAAGAGTCCGTACACCTGGAGGTGCTGTACCTGCGCGTCCGCCGCCATCTTGGTTGCTATGACGACACCGTGGGTCCAGAACGAGGCGAATGCAAGTTGTTGTTTGTTTCGGATCTCCGCGCCAAAATTAACTCAATACATCGATCTTTTCTTGTAAGTATATTGTATACCGAGTCAGTAGATGAGTTTAATCACGAGTCAAGTCTTATCAAGAATCAAAATTAACTTTATCTTCCCAAACACCTATCCCACAATGCTTTGAGCACTTCCTACTTGCTGGCGGACATTTTGAAATGTAGGAACTTTGATTATGGCTGGATTTTAATGAATTTAGCCTACAAAGTGAGTAAATCGGTTTACTTCTCTACATTTTGAAAGATGGAAAGTATATCATATTCTTCACCGTACTGTATCATCTCTGTCTCGGTAGGAAGAACGGCAAAACCATAATTTGTGTGGGGAGGGGGGCGAGTAAGTAAGCTTCTACAAAATAATTTCATTAACTAATTGTTTAGATACCATTGGCTGTATTGGCTTTATTTGTCCATTAGCTGTGATACAAGATGGATACTACTAACAAGTATATCTAACAAAATAGATTTGTTTGATTGTGTAAAGTTAACAGTATTTATTTCTTATTTCTGATACTCCACCAAAACAACCGGCACGAGCAGTGGCAGAGTCCCCATCCACTCTCCAGAGATCTCCAGGAGTCCACAAGGAGAAGTCCCTCCCTTACCTCCCACAGATGTACTGGGGGCTGGATCCTCTGCACCGCGCCTACGTCAAGATGTTTGTCCGAGATGTCTTAGAAATGGACACCTATCCCGGCCACCCCGCGATGAACGTGTTTGCCTACAGGAACCATCCAGTCAGCCGTGTGGACCTGCTGGGCTGGGTGGTGAGGGTGGAGGAGAGGGAGAAACTGTTTAACTATGCCATCGATGACGGAACAGGTGTTTGTCTTGTCTGTTTGTTTCCCATAATCGGTAAACCTCTTCAGGTGTAACAAACAAGCTTAATATGTAGTGTGTAGTAAGTACAAGCAATGTGTAAGACTCAACTGCATGTAAGGTTCAGTCCACTCAAGGTGTTGCCGTCCTGTCACAGGATCTCTGGCTTGGAGATATGTAATCATATACTTACCAACTAAGTCTAATGTTATGATTATTAGTGCCTTTCCAAAGGGCACAAAATTGAGGCTTGCTGGGATTCGAACCCAGCACCTTTATATTCCAAGTCAACAGCCCTAACCACTAGACCACCTTTCCATCCCCATACAGGTGTGATTGGCTGCACCTGCTGGAAACCCAGAGTCCAGTCCACTACAGGTGAAGATTCAATGGATGATACTGATTATTCCACAACTGGAGCATCAACATCCGCTGACTCAGCAGAAAAGGAGTTTGCGGATTTCTTAGCCCTAAAGAGGCGGGAGATTAAGAAATGTGTCCGTCAGCTGAAGCAGCCGGCGAGACTTGGAGACCTGTTACATGTGCGGGGACGAATCAAGTTGTACCGTGGTCGGAGGGAAGTTGGCGCAGCATATTTCCGCCACGTTGACGACCCAACATGCTCGATAGAGATCAACAGGACGATGAAGCAGCTCCAGTTGTATCAGGACTTCTACGATGTACCATTCCAGAGAGGGAATGGGGACAGTGGTGACTGTACAGGGGCAGGGGTTGTGAAATCCCTGCAAGACGCCATTGCAGACTTTCTCAACACAAGCAGCACTGTCTTAAATTTTGAAATCAAGGAGCTTGCCACAGTGGACAGTCTTATGGCCGTTGTAGAGAAGGCACGAAAGGAAAACGAGTCTGCGATGACGGCGAAACAAGTCAACTCTCTCTTTACTCAGGCAGTTGGGGGTCTAGAGGACCTGGGTTTGGTGTACAAAAGGACCGACAAGGACAACCTGTATGTGGTTGTTGACAGGGATGAGACCCTGGAGTCAAATGTCTTGGAAATTGTGAGGCGAGAGAGTCAGAATCCAAAGTACTCGGAGTCAGGGTGCCACTATCGGCATGTGCTGGACTGCTTACGGACCAACCCCAGGTTTTCTGGTGTCGGCCCCAACGTTGTGGTTCACATCTTAGACAAGCTGGAGTCACAGAGTGACGTCATCAGCACGTCAGAGAACTACTATATAGCATTCTAGTTAGGCTTTTAGATAGAATAGAATAGCTTACCTATCAATCTCCTTGTATATGACTTACTGCATTTAGCCCCAAGGGTGCATGAATATGCATTAAACTTCAATATCAATATCAATAAAGACAAAAATGGAAAGACTGTAGCTCCATATTATTCACACTAGATTTCCTCTAATACTATATACATGTATTTCAAATTGATATTTAAAGTTGTTATATTAAAAGTCCATTTTTCTGTATTACACATGTACCATGTTCATTACATACTTAGTCTACATACATAGTCTAGTAAACTATGGTTAGGAGGGGGACTTTTGTTTCCTATTTATTGATAATATGTTGGGAAATGGGTATTCTGCAAAGAAGAGGTACCTAGGTGTAAAGTTAGTCAATCAGATCCATGCTGTCAGTGTGGGTGTCTACGTATGTTGGTGTGCTTGTCTGTGTATCTCTGTATGTGTTTGTATGTGTCTGTGTCTGTGTGTATCACTGAATGCGTATCTATGGTTCCTTCGTGACGTTGGTTTGTTTACACCTTTCTAGTATGTAGTTAAGGACACTGGAGTTATTCTAACAGGTACCTTAAGTGTTCTTACAACAGCACTGACTTAACTCCACCTTCACGTCTCCTTGTTTTCTTAAATAATGGATTCAAGTAGTAGTTCACAACAACAGCCTCTCCAACAATGGCCTCAAGTGGAAGTGGAAAACAGCCAGCTCTTGTGTGAGGTGTCTGCTGCGTTTGTTGATGATGGAGAAACCGTGTTGTTGGGGATTTCTGTTGGGTTGTTATTGCTGCTATGGCATCATCGAGTGTAATTTGTTCAGTGCAGCCTTCACAGTAAAGTTTTGTCGCATTCTAGGGAGCAAGACTGTCAGATATTTGAAGGTAAGGATTGCTTTGTTACTTAATTAGTCTTAGCTGTAGTAATCAAATGGGCTTTTTTTTGTATTTTAAGGTATGGGGAAACCCTACATAGGAAATTTTTGGATCAGCAATCTGCTTTTGTTAAACCAAGCTTGAAGCAAACCTTGAGTATATATTTTTATAAAGCTAAATTGAATAGTAGATTACAGTATAACATCAAACACCAGTTTTGCACTAGGAGTTGGCGAGTTTGTTACTCTGCTGAGAACTTTGATGGGTTCTTTAACCTGTTCAAAGTGTGGCAGTGCTAAAAGTACAGCGCCCAACATCTACAAACAAATGCAGCCCCCTGAAGTATACTAGGCCTCCTTAGGTCAGTATTGACCATGGTAAAGTCCTAATTGATACCAACCCTTCGACTATGGCTAAGGACAGTCCCTGCCACCGAGGGCACATCTGTTAGTCCTTTTGTCCGCGTTTCTTCTGTGCTGTGCACCAGTCTAGCTTCTCTTGATTTTAGCTCGCCAAGATATTGTTTAAGGTTCCAAACCCTGATGAATTGCTAGCCACCAATATTACATATACCAAGTGGTCTAATTAAGAAGTAACTCCCGATGCCGCCCTCCCAGCGCCATGTGCGAGTGCTGCCGTACCTGCTGCCGCTGCACCTGCGGCTGGCTGTGGGCCGTCTTCTGGTTCTTCGTTATCGTGCTGGTGGGCATCCCGCTGGCGCTATGGCTGTCGGTGGGTAAAGCACTCATAGTATATCCGGTTTTACTCTACAAGTAGAAGCTAAGGGCACAACCCGCCGTGCGTGCAATTTGTCCGTACGTTTTTTGGGAAGGCCACGTCGCGTCCGCCACGTATTTCTAATAACGTTCAGGCTGTACAGGGCAGACGCGTCGCCCGTACTGGCACGTACGGAGGGCGAATCCGCGTAAATAACGTAAAGTTCTACGGCGTGTCTGCGTGTTCCAAAATCCGTCGGATTCCCTACGAGTTCGTACGTCGGCGGTACTTACCACTTACGGATCCCCGGAAAAGATTGCTACGTTTTGGCACCTAGACAGCACGTATTTGCACGTACGGCGGGTTGTGCCCTTAGCTATAGACTACCGTGACTATATCTTCGCGACTCAACCTCTGCTTGGAAAGTAATCCGGTTTACTTTTGCCAATAATTCACGGCACTTGTCTTCATGTGTTTTCTAATCCTACGGAAACTTTGAGTGCCAGGGGTCAGATAAAACAAGTAGTTTTCGGTTAGTTTTAACTGCAAAGTGAGTTCGTTCTTTAAAGTGATTTCTGTTTCTTTATTTGTTTTAGTCTATCTCATTCCATTTATTGTTTTATTCAAAAGGTTTTGATGTCATACAATGCTATCTAAAACCAAGTGAATTATAAGCAAGGAGATTGATAAAACCTGTGGATTGCGAGTTTGAGTTCAGAACTGATAGGTTCTTGCCAATTTCGCACATCTGGACAGACCCCAGTATCCATCCCGTCTTCTCGCTACAGATACTGTCCATTTAAAGTCTTCGTAAAGTAGCTATAGATTTGACCCATTTCTCAAGCTTGGGTGACAGGCTGAATATAAGCTCGTAAACGTACGGGAATCATAGCCTGGAACCCAACCTCGTTCGCTATAGTCCGCTCCCGAAGGTCGCTAAGCCGTTGGCGGACTAAAGCGAACAAAGCTGGACTCTAGGCTACGATAATCATGTGTCTCCAGGTGTCTTACTGATCATGAGGGACGACTTCGGTGCGAAAGATTTCGGTAACTTGAACAATGAATCCGATCTACATTACGATTTCTCCAACTCTTCTCTGCACCTCTAGGTGCTGTACGTGCTGTTCCTGCCCTTCATCGCGTGCTGTGATTGCTGTCACGGCTGTGCCGAGGCCCTGCTGTCCGGCATCCACCTGCCGCTGTCCTACGCGCGCTTCATGCTGTACCAGCGGAGTCTGTGTCGTGTGTGCTGCGGGCCGCAGGAGTGGCCCTGAACTTCGGGCAACGAACTACGTGTACTACAGGACATTCTAAATGATTAGGTGTAGCATTAGCCTGGGTACCATTCAGGTAGTAGTTCGCCCCGACGTTCACTATACACAATATACAGTTGCTGCTTCTAGCTCCGACAACTAGTATTACTATACATTTTAAAGTCGCTTCTCTACTATTCTGTCTGGAAACCTTGACATTTCTAATAAAGTCTGGAACCGTCCAAATTTTGGAAGAGGGCGCTGCTTGGTCTTAACACAGAAACGAACATAGGGGCGAACTTTTATCCGGATGCTACCCAGGCTAATGTAGCATGGCAATGAAGTGACATGTATTGCAGAACATTATCAATGATCGGATGTAACATATTGCCATGGACTTCAAACATTGACAGAATTTGGTCGGTAGTTTTAGCGGATATTGAAAAATAAACTGCTGCTGGCCTACGCAGGTTTCACATGCTACACCAGCTCAGCACGTGTGTGTTGCGGCCCACATGAGTGGTCGTGAACTTAATACAACGAACTTCAGAACGTTCTAAATGACCAGATGTAACATGAACATGAACTTCAGACTGTTATATCTTTATCAGTGTCCTGCTAGAAACACCTAGAGGGGGGGGGGGGGATCACGGGTAAATAAGACCCTAAGACCCTGATGTTATTTATAACTGCATACATGTATCTGTCCGTTTATGTATCGATATGCCTGTGTTAGTTTAATTCTGTTCATGTTCGATAGCGGCGCCAATTTAAGTTGACTTGAGTGCGTCGACATCTTGTCTGTATTTATTTATGTTTGTTCACTAAGAAACGAACCAGGTGTGCTACATAACATTCTAAACGATCAGATGTGGACAAAATTCCGTTGATACGTTTCTGGCAGATATTGACAGTTATACATGCCTGCATGGTCCGGATTTGCATCTTCAACAACTACCAGTACAGCGCAATCTCTAGGGATACTGGAGTGGGGGGATATTTCTATATGATATAAGAGATTACACCTGTGTGAGAGAAGGTTTGTAAATACAATGATAATAAGTTTATTGCAAATTCTTGTCCAAGGGATAGTTGCAAGTGACACAAAAATGACAGACAAATAATGCTAAACAGTATAGTAAGCGACTACTATAGTTTAACTTAAAGATGTAACTTATTGGGTTTGACTTCTTTTTCTGAGACAGTGGAAGACGATTATCCCACTTTAATATTGGACGTAAGTCACCACGTCATCTCTAATTCTTCCCATATGTTGTTTGTTTGTTCTCTAAACAGGTGATGTAGCATTTCGGTGTTAGAGTGCAGATTTATACTGTTCAGTGCGCTGGCAAAGCGTGGTTGTGTTGGCTGTAGTTTTTGCTGAGGAAGATCAGTGCAGAGGTTCGGGTGTTCACTTCTTACCGAAGAAGAAGAAGAAACCTGAGGAAAAAAACACAGAAACTTTGGGAATGAACCTTTTCCATACGATCTTTTTATTGGATCGAAATAGATGAACAATTTTTCTTTCTTAGCATGAAAGTTCATCTGTGTTGGTAGAGTAGATAATAGAAAAAAATGCTAACACTTTACTTCCAACACTGAATTAAACGGGTAAGTCCCTATAGTTTAATTTAGTGTTGGAAGCAAAGTGTTAGCATTTGTTCTATAGTTTTTCTTCCTTCTTTTTGTTCATCATTGTACAATAAATGTAATTACAAACATATACGCAGAGTGTCTCTAGTTTTATCTTAAAGATTAACAACATAAACATTATAGCAATGCTTCCTGCATTTGAAACACTTAGATAGTACAGTAGAAGCCGCTTAATTGCACGAAGTGTGCGTTGATCCGTTGTGCTGGCTTGTACTGTATCGGGTATCATATTCTATCTTTTGCTTGTAAGAATAGATAGATAGATAGATGGTTTATTGCGCAACAATTGCATCAGTGACAGTGTATGGCAATGTTTATACAACAAAAGGTACAGTCTAATACTACACATATACGTTATATTGCAACAATTTCAGTTACTACATTACTAGTGGAATCTACAGTAAAGAATTCGTACCTCTGCGGCATCTCAGTGGCTCCCCAGACCAGGTGCCGTCGTCCAAGCACGTCCTGGGCACGATGATCTGACTCCCAGAGACGGGGACAAACCCCGGGAAGCAGCGGAAGTAGCAGGTCTCCCCGCGGGTGTAAGGATACACGCAGCCAATGTGGAACGTGCCGTAGACGTAGGGTAGCACCCCGCAGTCTTCATGGAATGTAAACCATAATGAAAATTTAAAATAATTATACATTTCTTCTTTCTACGCGGAACCACAAGTCTGGATAATGATAGCTGCGTGGTCACATTCGTCCTAGGCCGTCGTACGATTTGATATTGTAGAACGTTCAAGAAGCTGTGAAAGAACCAACCGCCACCAAGTATCTAAGACAGCCTTTTTAGTAACAGGACAACGTACGACGCACGTACGGCTGTCTCAATCAATGACCATCACTGCCCTCAGTTTCCGATCATATATCACTCGTTCTCATTGAAATGTCGAAAATAGTATTTTTTTGGTCGAAAAAGAAATCGGCTTTATTTTCAGTGAAAACTACCAGGTTGTTTAGGAAAATTCCTCTTTTAACCATAGCCAAAAAATGGCAACTTATCATTTTCGGTCCCATTGGTAATGCATTACAGGTCAGGTAACAAACGTTACCGGTAACGTTTGTTACAACAGTAAACTTAACCCTTATCTTCAAAAGTATTAGCATTATTGGCTACATCATTTAGGCATAAGTTGACGTCCCTAGGGACATTTAAAAAGTGGGCAGCATTTTGCACCGGGTCAGACAGAATGCGTAGAAGCCATGACATAATGGTAACGTTTGTTACAGTCATTTCTGTACAACATTTTGTAAGCAGTGTGGGATACAATGGCAGTCAATGGCCTTTTTTTGTTTCTTTAGAAATCCAGAAAAACTGTAAAGCGTCACAAAAATGGCAATTTCTAGTCTTATACGTGGATAATATAACCGTGGCAACCGTGGTAACGTTTGTTACAGAATCTGGCGACAGGCATAAACCTCCTCATACAGCCTCCAAGATCAGTGATGGTAGCGATCTGACGTGATCGGACAGAGGGTCTGGGTAGCTGGTTTCATTTGCCGAACAATCATTTTGGGAACTGAATTGTACCATTTTTGGCTACTATTTGAATTCTTCACATCTTCTCAGGCGACAGCCATTTTTTAGGGGTTTAAATCCCACCCGAGGCTATAATAACCTTCAAAGCCATGAACCAATATGAATGTTATGGTGCATCTTTTGTGAAACATTACAGGGGTTGTGGAAAAACAAAGGGACCAGTCATGCTGTCTATAATTTGCTCAATATCAAGTCGTAAATTCAGGCGACACGTTTTCGACATTTAAATGAGAACGAGCCATATACGATAATCGCAAGACGAAAGTGACCGGACCTCAGTTAGAGTGAGCTCTTCAAAATACGGAGCCGATCAGCTGACAAAAT
Organism: Branchiostoma floridae; assembly: GCF_000003815.2. Lineage (NCBI taxonomy): Eukaryota > Metazoa > Chordata > Leptocardii > Amphioxiformes > Branchiostomatidae > Branchiostoma > Branchiostoma floridae. The sequence goes on along the minus strand of NC_049987.1, from coordinate 21,801,397 downwards.
CTCAAAATAATTATTGCAACATCCCACGTTTAGCCTGGAATCCGGCCTTGTTATCTTTGGTCCGCTCCCGAAGGCGGGAGTGGACCAAAGCTAACAAGGCTGGAACCCAGGATTCCAGACTACACATATAGCAGTACTGCTTAGAATTCCTATAGACTAACTTCAAGCCTAAGAAGCCGAAACGTTGAAAATTCAACACTAAATGAAAGTTTTAGATGTTGGAAAAGCAGATCTTGAGGCTTACCGGAATGTCCGTTGAGTCCGACAAAGAACAAAGCGTCCGACCTCGAGGCTAAAGTGGTCACTAGAACCAGCACGAGAACCACGCGGTAACTGAGAAATAGATAAACACTACGTAAACAAAGTATCTTTTTATTTTACGTACGTCACGTACGGCCACGCTGACTTAATTTTATGGATGACATCCGCGCGCGCATTAGTTTTCTCCTGTTCTCAAAAAAAAATAAAAAATTCACCTCCGATCCTACGAGGCTCCACGCCGGAAGTCCGGAAATTGCCGAACCAAAGGGCCAGCATATGTCTGTTTGTTGGAAAACTCCCCCAAACGTGCTAGTTTTGTAGTAAATGGTGCTCCTTGCTTTGCCACAAATTGGAAATCTGGCAATATGACCATGGTATGATTACTCTCCAAATAGAGGTTAGGCTCCAGCTGTTTTTTAAATCGTTTTTATCGTGCTTTCTATTTCATACTGTTTTCTTGATGTCTCGCGGCCGAAAAGAGAACAGTACAAAATAGAGAGCCCGATAAAAACGCCTAAAAAAACGTCAAAACAGCCGGAGCCTAACCTCTGCTTGTATAGTATGATACGACAACAAACACATGTACATCATCAAAATCCGTCAGCATCAAAGGAGGGCACTATTGTGGATAGGTAACGTATACAATCGGCGAGGGGATGTACAGTTGTACGAAAGACTCTCGACGTCCAGCGAGTATGCCTTCTAATAGTGTACTTCTTTGATCGTTCCTGCCAATATATGAGTCTGCTAAGATGATTAATACAACCTACATGTGCCTCCTGCAAATAAAGACTTATTGTTTCTTTTGATACATTGTGTTCTGTGGTTTGATTCATAATGATAGCTTTGTGGTCCTGTGGTTTAGCAGTATTTTTTTATTTGCTGGGTTTGTTTTTGTTTTTCGCCCGCGCGCATTAGTTTTGGGGTCTCCAGAGGATGTCATCCATAAAATTAAATCGGTGTGGCCTAAGGGCCACGCACGAAAGAAAAACATTCAGTCCGTGAACTGCCAGGCAGGGCCCCGTTTTACAATTTGGACCTAAGCCTAACGCAGGCCCAAGGACGCGGAGTTTACATTGTATATAATAGATGTCCTTGGCGACTGGTCGGACTGGTTTGCTGTCGATCTGTACAGCTTGGCACAAACACTTGGTTTACACTAAATATCTCGTGTTTTCCACAATTTAGGGAATAAAACTCACCTCATACTGTATCACGGGTGGTTGGCGCAGTGGTTAGGTTACAGTAGAACAGCCTGTGAGGCGTGTGTTGTGATAAAACTCGTGAAGTCTGTGGTACAGTATTGTCAGCAGGTCCGGACAGGGGATTCAACCTGAGATTCTTCATAAGAATGTCAGTCGGACGAGAGATCGCACGTCACTAACCGCTGCAGGGCACAGGGAACTCTACCCAGCTCCGCGGATCGGTGGTCTAAATAGTAGGAATTGGACAAATAGAGTCAATAGTACGCAAGGGAAGTCGGCCGGTCAGGGGAGTGACATGGTTTAATTTTCATATTGGTTTGGGGATATTAGTGTGCTAAGCTCTGTTTGGCAATAAAGCTGCTTGATTCAGAATGTTTATAGCAACTTGTATAGCACATCATGTAAAGACATGTTGAAAACGCCGATCTTTACTGCCCCACTGCGTCCCACAGCGGTACTGCACACCAACCTGACTATCTATCTACCTCTCCCAAATCTCTCTCTCTCTCACTCAACATGTGTGTGTGTATGTATGTATGTGCGTGTGTGTGTGCGTGTGTGTATGTGCGTGTGCGTGTGTGTGTGTGCGTCTGCGTGTGTGTGTGCGCGCGTGTGCGTGTGCGTGTGTGTGTGCGTCTGTGCGTGTGTGTGTGTGTGTGTATGCGTGTGTGCGTGTGTGGTTTTCTTAATTTGTAGTTTGATTACATTTGAGTCTTCATGACCGGTCACGCTGCAAAGCAATCTTCGGCGAGGTGATTTTCAAATTTCCGTTTCGTCATGAAACGGTCGTTGCTTTTTCCAGGTTCGAACTCGAGTCAAAAGCTTAAACCCTAACCCTTTATCAACTACGGTAAGAAACATCATATCACAGCGTGGACGGAGCGTGCTAAGATAAGGAGAAGTTCTTTAATTGCGCAGCGGTTGCATATATGTGACAATTTTGGCAATAAACAGGTAACACAAGTGACAGTCAAGTACTAAAATGTCTATAACAACAATTTTAATTACAATATTGATAATAGACTAGATCAATTGGGACCTACAGTGATTTACTTAATAACATTGAGTATATGTCTACTTTGCGACGCTACATTTGTCAAATATCATTTAGGAACCGTGCAGTTTCTTTTTTGCATGGGGTTGTAGATGTATTGACCTGACATGACATTAAACATGTCGCTACTTGTACGTGTGAGGTAGGGTTGTATTCGACATACATACGGATCACCTGAAGCGTAACAAAGTTTTTTTCTGTGGTTTGATTACATTTGGGCATTCATGTACCGCTACTGTTAACTCTCCGTCTGTTACATTTCTTGCAGAAAATATTACTCGACAATGGGAGATCGAGCCGTTTCTTAGCTGATTAGATTTTTCATGTGTTTTTTTCTGCACAAAAGTCCCTCATTTACTATTATATACTATAGGATATGTTGCCTTTTGGACATCTAATGATTTGTAAAGGAATTTCATATTTCTTTAAGCGGGGTCATTCAATATATTGGTATGAACGACACAAACACACAGATACACAAAACGCGCGCGCATGTATGTGTGTGTGTTTGTCCCTCACTTATATAGAATATGTTGCCTGTTTTCTGACATTTAAAGACTTGTGTGGGAATTCTATCTCTTTTAATCGATGCCATTCAATGTATGTTTCAATGGACGACAGAAACACAAACACACGAATGCACACACTTAACACACACACAGAAATACGCACAGAAATAAGCGAATACAAACAACAACGATGACAACAAAGTAAAACGCAGAGTGCCATCTGAAGAAAGATGAAAGGGAGAGCTACAAAAGGCCAAAACGTTACACGATACGCTCCCAGACATAATTTGTCTGTCCAGCTTTTTAATATTCAATGTTTTCTGTCATGTAGAGAGGCGTCTGGCGTTTTTTACGTCACCAGCCAGTGATCTGAGACCATAGAGACATGCAGAACGTCAGAAGGTGCGTGCTTCCTCCTCGGTAATAGAAGACCAATCACTCGTGTCGAGTACCATACAGAAGCGAGGCTTCCTTAGCCTTAGCCTCCACCAGGACGTCCTACGGGGGTACGGGGATAGTAAAATTCGGCAAAAAATTCGTGAAATTGGCTTTAAGAGTGGCCGGCCAACTCCTCTGGTAGCAAAACTCCCTGCAGCCTGACAAATTATTCTCCCTATAACAGCCAGCGTAGCCAGTCTGGTAGAGACAAGGTCAGGTTCCTAGAAGTGGGCACAATAAGCCAGAGAGAGATTGTGTTCCGCAGGCCAAGGACGCTCTCCAGACCGTGAGAGGACTGCAGCACAGACGCACGGAGACTAGACGAGTCTGGCGCAACAACACCACCACAGGACCAGAGCTGGGTCACCTCTGATTAATTACGCTATTATTGTCAGCATAGTGGTGGCCAGAAAGTCGGACAGGGTTATAGAAGTGCCGCTCTATTAGATGTGTTATTCAATCAGTATTTTTTGCTTCACGAATGATCAAAACACCACCGACCGAGACGGTAGTCTGTGTAACAAAAGCGGACATTAGGCGGGCTGCTATAACCGAGATTTAATCAGGCTAGTAGACATCGAACCTGGATAGAGATGGGAGTCCTCGGTAGCCTACGACGTGTTCTTTTCGTCATCATTGTCTGGAAGGCCGTGAGTACCGATGGCGAGACTTTACCCAGAGACTGCATCTGCCCACAAATATCAACCTTCAGTCAACTACGCGTTAAATGTACCAAGCGCGCACTGTCCGCCTTCCCCGAGAACATACCACCCGAAACAGTTCTCCTGCACCTGCACAGTAACATGATCCGCCACGTTACGTACATCCCGCCGTTGCCTGAGCTGTACACGCTGGACCTCAGTAAAAACCTCATCGAGACCGTGTCGTGGGGATCCCTCTGCAACCTGCCAAATCTGAGGTTTCTCGAGTTCGAGTCGAACAGGATAAGAAGCGTTGGATTAGGAGTGTGCATCGCACGACTCACGAAACTGTTCACCGTAAATTTGTCCGACAACCGGATCGCGTCCCTGTCTGAGCGCGACCTGGGGGTTCCCCACATCCAAGCCAGAGTGATGCTGGACCACAACCCTTTCCGCTGTGACTGCAGCCTGCGATGGCTGATCACCAAGCTGAGATGCCTACAGACCTGTGGTGACACTGATTTCACATGTCGCTCGGCTGATCTATGCGACGCGCCATTTCTACCCAGCGATACAGGCGACCTGATCTGCAGTTCACCCGCCCGGTTTCAAAAAAGACCCCTGTCAACCCTTTCCATCCCTTCTTCAGAGTGTGAGTCATCTGTACGCTCTTCAACAACATCGAAGACTTCTACATTTATCCCAAGCAACGACGGTAAGGGCATGGTGAGGAGTACTAGGACTTATGGCTCCCTACAAAGTAACCATACAAGAGCCGGTCCAACTGAGCAAAGGGACAAACCGCACGTAACCACGGTTCAACGTGTTAAGAGTTTATCCCCAAACGACACTGCAACAGAAGATGGAACTGTCTCTGAAACTGTCACCAGTCGCGCGAACACCAGCACAGGGATTGAGGACGCGTCGGTCAGTAGTGTGACGTCGACTAGTGGTGAGTCATTGATTGGTGCTGCTGACGTCATCGGTATTGTGCTAGCCATTTTTCTAGGCAGTCTGATGTTAAAGCTCATCAAAAAACGGTACAAAATTTAGCCCCCCGCAGTCAACAAAGATTAGACTCAACGCCTAAATTGACGGGTAAAGGTGAACTGAGAAAGCACAGAAAACTATCAACTATAAACTTCAGCTTCTCAAGCCCTAGCTCCTAGACTACACACGTCGGTAGAATTCATCACTAGTATAGTGGGTAACAGGTTGTTTCGCAACAATGTCTGTTCGCAACCGTCAGTTCGCAACAAGGCAAGTCTTTTCGTAACAAGGTACAAGTCGTTTCGCATCATTTGAATGTTATTAATCTTGATAGCCTAATAGTATTTGAAATCGTATTCCTAACATAATTATACTCCTTTCGCGAAAAATTTTACCGGGTGCAAAAGACCTGACAGCCCGATGATTTTCATGCGCCGGGCGGTACAGTTTCATACGTGCACAGGTAGGAGTATAATTATGTTATGAATACGTAAACGATTTCTAATACTATAAGGCTATCAAAATTAATAACATTCAAATGTTGCAAAACGACTTGTACCTTGTTGCGAATAGACTTGTAATTTGTACATGTTGCGAAAAGACTTGCCTTGTTGCGAACTGACGGTTGCGAACTGACATTGTTGCGAAACAACCTGTAACCCGTATAGTGAACAGTATATGATGTATTAGACTATATATATGTTTGTTTGTGAGTCACTATGGAATTCCTTTCCATGGTGAGTCTATCCTTTGTAAAGTTGTGGCTGACAAAATGCAACAAACAACCACATAAAGAAGATACGTATAGATAATAGAAATAACATGTCTGCATGCTATCATTGTATTGTTCACATTTACATTGGCAACATGGCAGTCGTGATAACGTTTGTCCTCCCTTTGTATTTTTCTGTATCTATGATAAACAGTGTTGTTAACACGTAACAGACATGTACTTTCCTGAATATACGTAATCACTATAACAATAAAGCATATCTTGATGGCAACAAATACTTGTTTTACCCTGATCTGTTTAAGGTATGTGTAGAAAAGTTAAGTGTAAGTGCTTTTTAACAAAGTATGCTCAGTATTACAAAAATGACGATGATGATGACGGTAACCTTTTCCCGTAGACATAAGACTTAAGTGTATAGAAGTTCACATGTATCTTAGTCATGGTACATGGTCTGATACAGACAGTGCAGGTGTCATGCTCCGCAGCTCTTCATGCATATCATATGAGAGTCTACCGTCATATCTCAAGTGGGGGACGAGGAGGCGGGGGCTCCAGGCATCAAATCTCTGTACGTTAAGGCAACCAACAACCGCAGCCGCATCGGAGCGATAGGCCATCGCATCGGCATCAAGTTTTGCCGAAATCGCTGTTGCTTTGCTTCTGCCCTGGCCACACTCACGCACCGTTTCCTAGGTTCTAGTGTATATAGTAGGAGGAAAAACAGAAGGGATCTGACAAGAAAGATAGCAGAGACAGGCCTGGATACATCCTACTGGGGTTCGACTCAGAGTTGCAACAACTAGAAACTACTTGCCGGGCAGTGTCTGGCCAACACTGCCGCCCCGCCGACCAGAGGCGTACTGCAGCACCGATGACAGCCGGGTGCAGCTGAGGACGGCGAGGGAAGTACACTACTACTGAAGGGAAACCTCTGTATGATGTAACGTTAAGTGTATATATGATTCTCGGTGGAATCTTTCAATGGGCCGGTTACACAGTGTATGCTACAATACCATCCATACCGTGGACTGAGTTCATAGACTTTGCAGCAATGAAGCACAGATTTCAAGAACAACTTGATGGCCAACGTTAGCCGGCTACCATTAGAATAAAGAAAGGATAGAAAAAGAACATCATTAAAAGTTTCTTCAAAAGTAGGAAACATAATTGTTTTTCTAGAACTACATAGGATGTATGTGCGACTCGCGCGTCAATGATAACTGTACACAAGTGTCAAAACTAATAACAAAACATCTTGAAATGTCACAACTATTAACAAAACAGGCGGCAAGTCTCAAATGTCCAACAGATCAATGGCTGGCGATATAATATAAACGGTAGGCATCCGTGCGATCGATATTTGCCGGCTGGATAAAGAATAACTCGCTACATCTGCATAAATTTCATCGCCACAACCTTGCTTATGAAATTAGCTCACGCAGAGTTTATGTCTTTCTAAACCAATCTACACTGCCGTAGTCATTCGATCGTTACTGAACAAAGTCAAAGATGTCGGACAGGAAAATTGCAAGTGCCGGTTGTTGTAGAAGTGAGTTGGCACTTGGCAGAATGATGAAAGGTATAAAGTATACACATATACAAGTTGATCCTTATTTTATTGACTGGCGTATAATGTAGGCGTAACATGGGGCTTGGTGCCAGACAGGATACGGTACGTGGCAATCCGAGCCATAAACAGGGGCCTGGCGAGATCTAACCCAGAAGACGACGGGACAGATCCAACAGACGGGGTCCTGACAACCATCTGAACTTCTTCACCATCAAAACTTCTAGCAACGTACTCCCAGCCGTGTAAGTGGTCCAAAAAGCGTACACTGTGTCTACATAGCTCTTGTAAAAGGTCCTCCAACCGTCGGTATATAACAGAAGCGATGTCCCGTCTTGCGGTCGGTGTTCTTCTTCTCGCGGTGGTCGGGCTGTTGGGTCCGCGCTGGGTGTCCGCAGACGAGCACTCGGACGAGCACTTGGAGTTGGACGAGCACGCAGACGAGCACTTGGAGTCGGACGGGCACTCAGACGATGCACACGGACATGACGAGGAGCACGCTGAGGAACACACTCACGGTAGGTAACGGTGAAGGTAGAGGTAGGTCTTGTGAGGCCGCTGGGACAGTGGGTTGGTGTTAGCCTCCACCAGGCCTTCATATGGACGGGGGTCGTAAAAGTCGGCATAAATCTGGACACGACGAGCTCGAACACGCTGAGGAACACACACACGGTAGGTAACGGTGAAGGTAGAGGTAGGTCTTGTGAGGCCGCTGGGACAGTGGGTTGGTATTAACCTCCACCGTGCTCTCCTATGGGGATACGGGGAAGTGTATAGAAGATCGCATGTAGCTTGGCCTAAGCTGTAATGGTCTCATACAGGTGTAACCATCATCAGTGATATGCTCCCCAGCTCTTCATGCATATTTTACCGCCCAATCTCATGTCGGTGGCGGGGGCTCCAGGCATCAGATCTCTGTACGTAAAGAGAAAAACACTCAACAACCACTGAGGAACACACACACGGTAGGTAACGGTAAAGGTAGGTCTAGAGAGGCCGCTGGGACAGTGGGTTGGTATTAGCCTCCACCAGGACTTATATATGGACGGGGGTCGTAAAAGTCGGCAAAAAATCTGGACACGACGAGCTCGAGCACTCTGAAGAACACGGTAGGTAACGATGAAGGTAGGTCCTGTGAGGCTGCTGGGACAGTGGGTTGGTATTAACCTCCACCAGGCTCTCCTATGGACGGGGATCGTAGAGGTCGTCAAAAAATATCGGGAAATTGGGCAAGGGAGTCAGTCCACGCTAAGGTTAATGTTTCCCCTGTGCGGCCGGCCAACTCCGATCCTCTGGTAGCAAAACTTCACTGGCATATTATTCTCCCTATATCAGCCAGCGAATTCAGTCTGGAAGACCCGCCGGCCAACTCCTCTGGCAGAAAAAATCTTGATCTCCCCATAACAGCCAGTGTAGTCAGTCTGGTAGAGACTAGGTTGTTATCCACGGTGTCTAGGGCACGGTATTGGAAGGCGGTGGTGATCCCTCTCCTTCCATTGCCTTTTACCTCCCATTTATTACACCTGGGTGGGGTCAGGGAAGTCGTGTAAAGTGCCCTTCCCAAGGACACAACGTCTAGCAAAGATTGACCGGGTTAAACCATTGATCTCTCGATATGGTGTGCCCTAGCCTAGCCACTCGGGTATTGGACCTAACTTCAGGGATTCTGTGGCTTGATTGGGGTTAGGTGAGCGCCGTCTCGTCCATGACACAAGTCCAACTTTGTTCCGTGTACCTAATATACAAATTTACCGAGCCTGTGTTTGGAACCAACCACCGGTTTCTCACCGTCATCAAAAACATGAAAGGAAAGAAAAAATAGAAAAATAAAAGACGATCGTGTACAGCACATATACATGTACATATATCGATCCGGCGCTTGTAACAGGCTCGGCCAGCCAGGCCGGCCGTAGGGGAAAGGTAGGTGCCCGACGAAAACTCTGTCCTGTTGGGCTGAAAAAGCTTCACACCCAATCAGTCGTTATGTTCAAGCTTCGGAGCCCAAGACCTTCATAAGTAACAACGTATACCTTGTTCTTTGTCGTTGAAAATAGCCCTTGTCCTGAATGTCCATGTGCAAATGCGCAATGTGATTTATTATGTTAGCTTGTTTAGAACATGTAAAAAAACTTTGGGTCTCAGCTGAGCAAGCAATCTATACTTATACTTCTTTTCTTGCTCTTCAGAATGTCTGGAGGGTTACGAAGAGTTCGAAGGGCACTGTTACTACTTCTCGGACACGACGGCGACTTTCTCCGAGGCCGTCGCTCAGTGCGAGGCGATGGACGGATACCTGGCCGCGCCCGACTGTCATGACGAGCACGCTGCCGAGTTCTTCTACAGAGCAACGTGAGTTTTAGTTTTTTATACAGAACAGTGTGAGCTTAAGTTCTTCTACAGAACAGTGTGAGTGGAGTTTTGAGTTGTTCTACACAACAGTGTGAGTACAGTTCTGAGCTTCAATAGAAAAGTGTGAGTGGCGTTTTCAGTTCTTCTACACAACAGTGTAAATGGAGTTCTGAGTTCTTCTACAGAACAGTGTGAGTGGAGTTTTGGAGTTGTTTTTTTCTACAGAACAGTGTATGTGTAGACTGGGTGCCAGGCTTTTTCCAATGTCTGTGCACGCAGCGGCCATGATTGATTGAAGACGAGGTCAATAAGGCAAACAGACAAAACGTATTTCTAAAACCAACTCCCAATTATTTCCCCCCAAAACCACAATTGTTTTTGCAATATAAGGCCAAATAATAAATATTATAACTACCGTTATGCACCGACAGATATAGAAATTTAGAGTAGCATACACTGACCCCATTGTCCCTAAGAGATGCAAAATAAATACATAATGATATTTTATAGACATGCAGCCATTCTCTTATTGGATCTTTTAATTTCCATGCGATTGGTTGAACTGCTGATTATGATGGACAGTCTTTTGTTTGCCTCATTGAACTCGTTTTAGATCTATCATGGCCGCCGCGTGAGAAAGGTGCATAGCCCCTGGAGAAAATTCTACAAAACAGGCACGCACGATATTAATTGAGACCGGGTAGAGTGAGAGTAGCCTGGGCGCTATCATAGTTGTTTTGGTTGTTGCTTACGGGTTACTAGCTATGGGTCAAGAAGATACTGTGCTGTTTACATGAAATCTTTCGTGTTTACTATTTTGTTACTCAAGTCCGGCCACGCAACTATAAAAACATGTAAATGAAAGGTTACTAGCGGACAACGCGCGTTCGATAGCCAAGACGGAACAATGTTCGATGATGTTCGATGTCACGTTGAACTTTTTTGGACATTCTTCCAATGACATTCCTGTAACGTTATGTGTAGTTGTACACCATTGCATGGTTTTAGAGGAAGACGCTTGAAACATTCATTGTTCTACAGCATGGTCTCAAAGATCTAATGGTGACTTAGTACTAGTACAGTTTTAGAAAAGAAAAATAATATAGATTCAGTAAGCTAGAGTAACGTTACATGCCGAATATAAGCATGGATACCTCCTTGATGTCATTAACGATGATGATGAATGCCAAGTACAGGGAAGGGCTAGCAACTTCTTTCCGTAAATGTACCCTGATACAGAAACAGCAAGGACACAGGCTGACCTATGTGCCACTAGACACTACATTGTAATCACAGAATCTATCAAACCTAGTAATGTCTTTCCCCACATAGCGCTTGGATCAGTATGGCCACAGAGGAAGGCTGTGAAGGAGGGCAGCAGTCAATTGAGTTGAGTAACATTTTCTTGTATCTACACATTAGTAAGACTAGCATATTTATTTACCAATTTCGTGTTAACCTTCACGAAAAGGAACGTCTTGGTTTTACTACTTTCTTCTTTTTCCTCTTCTTTCGTTCCGAACAAATAAAGACAACGACCTGGACAAGACGGTTGTCATGGTTACTAGTAAAGTAGCAGACACCTTGCGGTGTTCGATTACATTATGTAGCAAGTGGCAGGACAGAGCAGGGATGGCTGTGTTTCAGTAAGAATAAACAATGTACTGTAGGTTGTTAGGCTCACCGGTGTGAAAGTAAACATTCTGTAGTTGCTTGCAAATGTTACCTTTCTAGTTGCAAATTCTTCCTTGCTTTGGGTTATTGACGTGACAACATCATTCATCAACATATAAAACCTTTTTCTACTTGATCTTTTCAATTTCATTGACGAAACGTAGTGGGTGCTATCCGAAACGTCTGACCGTTTCCAAAATCATGTCCAGTTGCTTGAGAAATTGTTTTCTAGCGTATACGTAACGTCATTTAAACATTCACAAATAAGAAATCATAATCAGGAACAACAGTACTAGTTGTACACAGTGCAATACTTTCGCTGTGTGCGGCGCTACTAGGGAATGTGTTCACTGCGCCAGGGCATACGGTTGTTGGAATCGACCGGTTGTCACTACAAACAGACAGACGCCGTTTGAATACAGGGCAACAATGATGTAATGCATTAGACACAAACGGGGAAACACAACTGTATGGACCAAGAGGTAGACACTTGAGGCTTATACCTAAGTATGTAGTATGAAATGTTAAACCTGAAAGTGCCAAGTATTTATTCGCCATTCTTGACAAGTTTACACCAACCATCTGCCGAACCATCTCCATGATGTGTTGTTTCTATCGACCTGTTGTCGCCACAAACAGACGTTGCTTATGATTGTCAATCATCGCTTTGACGACACTGTTGGCGCCAACCCTGAGGAGACGCACACAAGCGGAGAAAAACGTGACCAACAGGAGTATAAAACGCCCACGTACCGTTGGGTAGAGACAAGTCCTGTAAAAGTACTAGTATCTTCATACGATGATGTTACATCTCATATTTATGTAAGACCGCCAGCTTATGGTAAAAAGCACATGACATTGCTGGCCGACACTTTGAACAGGGGAAACATGCTAGCGTCTTTAGGCTAACGTCACATTTACACAAAGGGCCCCGTCGGCCAGTTTTGGGAACGAAAAGTACAATATAAGACAGCAAACCGGCCGGACTCTGGGTAGGAAATGTAACGTAGGCCTTAGCCTAACTGGCTTAGCAGGCTTACTAGTTGAACGTTGGCGTATTATGTGCAGTTTTCTTATTGCATATCCATTCTCCTTGAACCCAGTTTCTTGTAGTCATGCATCTTCCCTAACTAGTTTATAGAGGAGGCCTCTATAAGCCAAACAAAGCCCATCTGCAATCCTGCTAAGGGGTTTGCACGATCCTCTCTAGCTCTGTTCATGTGCATCTAAATTCCATCAGAAATGTTGACAGAGTAACCCATGGCCAGTTTATTGCGTGTTGACTTCATTCTAGCAAATAAACTCATATCTTATTTCTCTCTCGTTGTTCCTACTCAGCACCGAGCTGCCATTCATCTGTCTGCATGCACCAAGTAAGTAACACTAGAGTATGTTGTAAAGCATGTAAATTATTGCATCATAGTTACTGTAGGACTTAGTGGGCGTCACTCCATCCTCAAGTGGGAGATTCGTGTAAAGTGGCACAACGCCGGGGGCATGGCGAGTATCAACCCGGGGCCTCTAGATTACGAGTTCAATAGTCTACCATTTACGCCACACAAGACGCCACAAAGATCACTGACGTCTGTAAATACATTTGTGAACGCAAAGGAAGATGATTTCTTAATGCTATGAGCCTATATAGAGAAATAACACTCAAATGTAGCGTAACGACTTGTACCGTGTAGCAAATTACGACTTTTCCCATGTAGCGAAACGACCTCTGTCGTGTAGCGAAATGACTTCTGCCATGACGACTCTAGCGGTCTGACAATGTGATTTCAAGCACCAACCGTAACCCTCGATTTCATCATTCTGCACGCGACAAAAACCGGACTAGATCCAACTTCTTAGAAAGAGAGTTTATGCCGCCGGTGTTGACATGACGCCAGCGTGTCCGGGTTGGTGAGGGCATGCGGCCCCGGCCCCATCCGTGTCTCTGTTATGATAGCAGCAGCGGTGATCACAAACGTTACGGATATCAGTCGCCTGAGCTATTTGTAATGTGTCAATCAAACAAGTTACTAAACAACGGTTGAGTCAACATGTAAATAAACACTGTTCAGCCCAACAGCGATGATTTCAATGACCCCCGCAGACACGCACTGTGCAATATAATGAAGGTTGATGTTGATCTCTCTGTTGTAATGGTTTATATGAAATCGAAAATGTTCAGTACTAGACCATCACCATTTGACATCTTTGAAACCTAACTTACCCTTACACAGATTTATAGTTATAGCTTGGACATTCATCTGTTCAATCATGGAGTAAAAGCTGATAGAGAGGTAATTCCCCATTTGGATCAAGAATATGAAAACCTCTGAAGTCCACAACATGGTGTCAGAAGTGGGATAGTTCACATTTGACGTCTATTAGCTATCGAAGATGTCAGCTAACGGTCGCCAGTTGGACTTAATGTCTAATCTAATTTTGGATCTGAATAGACTCAAACTAAAACTCCTTACCTTTTGGCTCCATGGCACCATCAGACAATGGGACCAAGTCAGCCATATATATAATCACCATCATCAGTTGGACTTATCGTGCATGAGGGAAAGCTTTTCCTCTTTATATGACGCTACACATAATTTGTGGGATAGCCTCAACTATTCATTACTGTGTAATTTCCCAGCCTGCGGCGAGCCGCCAGTGATGAACAACACCGTCATCTCCGGATGTGAGCCCCCCTACGACCAGCAGGAGGTCTGCCGTTACATATGCGGGCCGGGGTTCCACCTGTTCGAGGGAACCGTCTCCTCCGCTACCGCCACCTGTCTGGATGGGAAGTGGCACGGCCCCTTCATGGTCTGCAATTGTACGCATCGCTCGTTTTAAGCATTTACATACATTTGACAAAAGCCTGTTCCACCGGAAATGGACTTGAATGATGAATGAGTTTAGCCTGGGTACCATTCTCCGCTGGTCGGCTTTGTGGTGCTTTACCCGGCCCAGTGCTTAGGCACCGACCTGCTTCTGTCAGCCTGTACGTCAGCCTGTCTGATTAGCTGCCCTTTGAGATTTGGCCGCCAGAGCTTGAAGCCGGCCTTTGGAGTTTACGCCGCCAGCGTCGGGGCGCAACGAAATTAACCTAACCCCGTAAGAAGTCCCCCGGCCTGTACCAATTAACTGCACGGGCGGCCACCCCTACACCGCCGAAGAGCAACTCGAGCGCCACGATGGTATGGTACCCAGGCTAGAATGATTTATGTAAGTTTTCATCATCATCATCATCATATATCCGGTTTACACTTGTGATGTACAATACATTAAGTTTTTCCAGTTTGATCTGTCATTCATGGCAGACATTGAAGTCCAATGTCTCTTTCTATCGTTGTCTTTAACGTTATGTTTGGTCGACCCACTCTGCGCCTTCCTTCGGGCAACCAGTCAATAAGTCTCCCTGAGATAACGTCATGTAATAGATGTGTGATGTCTCTTCCCAGCGAACTGCCCGGATCCACCCCTGAACCCGGGAGTCACCACTTTAGGCGATAACTGCGAAGAACCCTACATCACCGGGGACATGTGCTCCTTTGAATGCATGGACGGGTATGATCTTGTCAGTGGTGACCACGACATGTCGTGTATTGATGGGCGATGGATCCATGCGGCCACAGACCTGCCCGGGGACCCCCTCGTCTGTAAGGAACATTTCGTTAGATACTGCTATTGGTTTGAGAAAAGATCTAGCGACGAAAATCATCTTTTTTAAATAAGCTTGTTCAACTTTCATAACACGCAAGTCATGATACCACACACACATATACACACACACACCACTTCTTCTTTGACTTTGGAAGTGACTTTGGCATTCTAAGACGTTATTAGCAGTTTTCGATTTTTTAAGTCAATTTACGGCATATATTTCTCATTTTTCAGATGTTTTGTGTGATTTACAGGTAGAAAGCTTTTTTGGAAAATAGACGAAAGTTGATGCTACATACTAGACAGAGACCCATACTAAAAATGAGTCGCTTGTTTCAGGTCCTTATCCACCACATACTAGACAGAGATCCAGACTAAAACTGAGTCCCCTGTTTCAGGTGAATAGTGCATGAGAAGACCAGCTGGATCAGCACACCCGCCGGGATTGTCGGAATCTCCTCTCCCGTGTAGAACAGCGACACGAGACCCACGCACCCGAACTGTCACACCGGCGACCAAAAAATGGAGAAAACTTAGTCTCAGAACATGGAGAAACTTAGTCTCAGAACATGGAGAAAACTTAGTCTCTACCCACGGATGTACTCATAGATTACATACTGGTAAAATGAGTAATTCTGAAGACACGTGGACACGTTTATGGTTAAAATGAAAGGCATTAAGTGCCACGTTGGTGCTCAGAACATGTAGAAATGTTAGACTCAACTGATGGATGCACTGGTACATTTAGCACCAGTAGTGCTGTCATCCTGGAAAAGTTGTGGAAAGGCCTGTAATTATCAAAAATGATCACCATCAATGGAATAAAGTGAATTACCAGCCTTAAAGTTGCAGACCTATTCATTAAGTGTCTTTTGGCAAAATTAGTGCTTCCAATCTGTCATTGTTACAAATATGTACAGAATGAACTAAAGGCTGACCTACAAGCTAATTTATGGGCAAACCTTAGGGCGAGGTCGAACTACGGGTCGAAAGGCTGACCGACAAGCTAATCTACAGGCCATCCTTAGGGTGAGGTCGAACTGCAGGTCAAAAGGCTGACCTACAAGCTAATCTACAGGCCGACCTTAGGGTGAGGTCGAACTACAGGTCAAAAGGCTGACCGACAAGCTAATCTAAAGGCCATCCTTAGGGTGAGGTCGAACTGCAGGTCAAAAGGCTGACCTACAAGCTAATCTACAGGCCAACCTTAGGGTGAGGTCGAACTACAGGTCAAAAGGCTGACCGACAAGCTAATCTACAGACCACTCTTAGGGCGAGGTCGAACTACAGGTCAAAAGGCTGACCGACAAGCTAATCTACAGGCCATCCTTAGGGTGAGGTCAAACTGCAGGTCGAAAGGCTGACCTACAAGCTAATCTACAGGCCATCCTTAGGGTGAGGTCGAACTACAGGTCAAAAGGCTGACCGACAAGCTAATCTACAGACCACTCTTAGGGCGAGGTCGAACTACAGGTCAAAAGGCTGACCTACAAGCTAATCTACAGGCCAACCTTAGGGTGAGGTCGAACTACAGGTCAAAAGGCTGACCGACAAGCTAATCTACAGGCCACTCTTAGGGCGAGGTCGAACTACAGGTCGAAAGGCTGACCTACAAGCTAACCTACAGGCCAATTTTAGGGTGAGGTCGAATGAAAACCTGACCTACAAGCTAATCTACAGGCCAACCTTAGGGCGAGG